>NW_028297193.1:6756048-6933548 GCF_055798465.1 Pogonomyrmex barbatus
GGGAGGGAAGGGGGAGAGGGAGAGAAGAGGGAGAGGGAGAGGAGGGAGAGGAGGAGTGAGAGGGAGGGAGGGAGGGAGGGAGGGAGGAGGAGGGAGGAGAGGGAGGGAGGGAGGGAGGGAGAGAGGGGGAGAGAGAGAGAGAGAGAGAGAGAGAGAGAGAGAGAGTGAGAGAGAGAGAGAGAGAGAGAGAGAGAGAGAGAGAGAGAGAGAGAGGAGAGAGAGAGAGAGAGAAGAGAGAGAGAGAGAGAGAGAGAGAGAGAGAGAGAGAGAGAGAGAGAGAGAGAGAGAGAGAGAGAGAGAGAGAGAGAGAGAGAGAGAGAGAGAGAGAGAGAGAGAGAGAATCACACTTTTCTATTGATCATTAACTATTAATCATTAATTATTAATTATCAATAATAAGATTTGTTTTATTTTTATTGATTTTTCTTTAAAATTTGTAATAATAATTTAACGATTCCAAAATTTAATGTGCAACTCACCTATAAAAGTATCAGTTCCTAAATCAGTCGAGCTGAAACCGCTGCTGGCACTCGACATGTCGCTCAGTTCGTCGGTTTTGGCATCGTTTTCATTTCGCTTATCATTTGCTACTCGTTCCAAAGATTGTTCCAAATGCCTCAAATGAATGATTTTCTCACCTAAAAGGCTTTTGGTGCGATGCAAACTCACCTCCATTTCAGAGAGCTCGCGTTCCTCCTAATTGAAGAGTAAGTATTCACAATCCATTTACTTTTCATAAAAAAAAAAATCATTAAAGACAGTTGTTTTCTCAAATTTCTTTTATCTTATTAAAGAAGAAAGTAGAAATATTAATGGCCATACACATACGCTACTATCTTGCATATTATTTGAATATTGAAAGAAATTTAGAGGAGCTTGAAAGAATTAAGAATTATACATTTTATACAGAATTGTATGTATACTAAAACATATTTTTTTAGCAACCTATTACTAGTGTAACCTATTATTTATTTTTACTTTCTAATCGACAACAGAACGACATTAGAACAACCTGTACTAATTGTTCCAGAGTGGCTCTCCCGCTCCGTTGTTTCCAAGCTCTTTGCCTACCCTGAAAGGCACTTTTTTGTTGTCTCAACGCTTCGCAAGCTCTCCTCACCGAATCCTTTTCCACATGCATCCGGTGTCGGAAGAATTCTAGCTCCGAAGAGGCATTCGCTAATGCTGCAAAGGAAAATACTGTTGCTTTTAATTTAAATAAAAAAATTGTACTTAACTCTAAATTTTAAGCCTTAAATATTAAAAATTTGATGTTGAGATGAAAAAAGTGATTGAGAAACGAATATATGAAAACAGCGTGCGAAAGCAAAAGAAAAACTGGTGGTGCACTTACGAGCCGGAAAGATATAAGCCGTTAACCAAAGTAAAGTGTATATAATCCTATGAAAAAGAAAGAGAAATAAATAATAAGATAATTATTCTATTGATATAAATAATACAAATAATATATGCTAAAATTCAGTTTGAAAAAATTATATTTGTTATATTATTTACATATTTCTAAAAGCAATATGTTCATAACAATATACTTTACCGAAAATAAACTATTTAATAAATAAAAAATAAAAAATTGGAGACAATTATGATATATATTACCTTGTGTCAATTATTTAGTGATATTTTAATAGAGATAGAGAAGTGTGAGGCTCAAAAATATTAAAAAGATAATAAAATTAATTTCAAGAGATATATACAAAAGTGTTGTATGTACAAAAGTTATTTACAATTATCAAATACATACATAAATATTTAATATTCTATTAATTGTCTATATAATTTTTACAAAATATTGTAATGTAATATAGTGTAATATAAAATAATGTAACATAAAAGAGTGTTAATTATATTTTATAAAATTTAACATATCGTAAGTACTATCATTTACTTACACATAACGTAATTTAAAACATATATCGTTTAAATCACATAAAATAAACTATATTCTTTAAGAAGGAGGTATACAATTATTTACAATGATTCTAAAATAATTATTCCTAACCAAAATTTATTATTTTTTTGTAATTAATTATTTTTTTGTAATTATACATTAACTCATTCTTATTGTTTAAGTTTTTATATTTACTTATAAGAAATTGAAAAAAAAAAAATAGAAAGAAGCTCATGTGCTTTATCCCTATAAGAACAACAAACTTTTGTCTCTGAATAAAATTACAATATCACACTTTTTAAACAAATAACATTTGTTTTTCAGATAACTTTGATCTTATTTGAACTGACTTGATTCAAGTTTTTAAATGTAAAATTTTGTGAATAAAAAAATTTAACAATAATTTCCCTTGAGAAAAGGGATGTAAGCAGTACAGAATTCTTTGATAAAATATCGCGCGAGATAAGTTTAAAACAATCACCTTTATCTTGGAAAGGATATCGCACTGTATAGGCCGTTTCGTTGCTCGGTAGCTGATCACCGAGATCTTCCAGCTTCTTCAGCTGTTTTCTAATATTTTCCACCGGATTCTCCACATTGTTGTTATTGCTACCGTTCGAGCGACCTGCACTCGAAGTAGCTCTTTTACTGAAGCTCTTCTTCTTCTTTGTTATCATATTAGTGTTCTCACTGGCGGTAGTGGTATCGTCGGATTCAATTTTTGCCGTACTTTTCAAGCCAGCAGCCGGGGATGTGTGTTTCTGAAATCCCGCGGTCGCTTTCTGACTCTTCGAATTTTCCAGATCATTTTGCTCTTCGACTTGTTCGTTCGCGCTTTGGCTGTCCAGCGATTTCGCGTTTGTTACTGGGCTCGAGCGCGCGTTCTTCAGCGGAGTACTGCGAGCACGATTTAAGGCCTATAGCCAGAACATTAGGGCGAATTGTATGAACATGACGGAGTACCTTCACAGTCCATTCGTGTTCTTAACAAGGATATACGGTGGGCATTATTCAACGAATAAAGAATTGATGATGTAGACTGCGAAGGTACTAATGTGAAGATATTAACGTGATATCAAAAATGAACATGCAACATTAGTGTTTTAATATAGAAACTAGCGAGAATATGTCTATTAATTATTATAGTTTTTTCACATATACCCCACGTATTCTTATCCAATTGATTTATGATTAAAAAGAAAAATACGCTTTTATTTAAAATAGTAAAGATTGCTCCCTTCCTATTTCTCAATAATTCAGCAGTAATAATCCTTTTATCTCACAAAATGTCCAAATAAAATATTATAAAATAAAAAAATATAAAAAATATTGTAGAATAAGATTTTGCTATTGTCGCTAATAACTTCAGAGAAAATACAATACAACGTAAATATAGCTTTTTGTGTAAAAAGTCTCGCTAATTTCTATAGAAACATCAAATCATTGCAAAAAGAAGAAAATCTATTAATGAGATGTAACATGAAATGGCATGCTTGTGCTGTACGCTGAGCGTGTTTAAGAATTACAGAAATTGAGATTCACTGCACGCTGTTATTAACAATGATTACAGTTAATATATCATGGCAGAACATGTTATCTTTCATTTAGAACATAAAAACAGTGTAAGAATTACTTATATCGATATTTTTCAATTCTATATAATAACCAAAATGAAAACTGATAATTTTCAGGTAATACCGATATTACAACGATATTCACAAATATCGATATTGACAATATCAGAGGCAATTCGACATATAATACATTCTCATATGCATATTTTCAATAAAACAAATATATAATGAAAATTTCGATTATGTATCGACATTTAACATTCAATATCGATATTCATTAAAGTTTTTAGAATACGATATTAAAAATAGAGACATTTACATATACTAATTATACAATCGTTAGCAAAATTAAATGAAGAATAATTATCATTTAATTACATTAATTCATTTAATCCATTTACATCCATTATTTAGAGATTGTAATTATAAAATAGATATTGTTATTTGATTTAATCTCTTCATCTGTCAAATCATTTACTCATTGCTATAAAAAAATCATTAATTGTATGAAGAGTAAGAGAAAGATTTGCAAACAATATTATTGATACTAAAATTCTTTTTTACAATGTCACTAGTTTATTTGTGAACATGTGAACATTCAAGATACTCCAGGTTGTGAATCAATTCCGTTTGTAGAGAGAAAACTCACTTTTGTTCCGACGAATCGGTCTTGTCTGTCCTCGTCCTGGTGGATGTTGATCTCTCAGTTTCTGAAGCTGTAGTATATCCCTCCTTTCTTCTGCTTCTTCTTTCGACTGCAAGGCGAACATCGTTCTTTAACTTCATATATTTTTCCTTGAGCGCCGTATACTTGTCCTGCAGCAGCCGTTTCTCGCAACGCATCTTTTCAAAGTCGATGCTTTCCTGTTGAAGAGCTCGCTCAGTCTGTTTTCTCGCTTCCTTTTCGGCGTCTCTTGCAAAATCCGCACGGATTTCCTCCAATCGCTCTTTGTACATCTTACGAGCAAGAGCTTCCTAAAATCGCAATAGATGAATTATCTCCAAATATTTTTTTCGATCGCAAGGATTGATATCCTTTGAGAAACAATTTTTATGTAATATTTAATATTTAATATATTAATTTATGCATAAAATTATTTTTCTGGATTACTTTAAAATGTATTTACACATTATATTCTTTAAATAAGATTTAAAGGAAATAATTTATTACTAAAATCTACATTATAATAATAAATCTTTTATTTTTTTCAAATAGCATAGACTATCAATAGATCAAATATCTTTTATTTTTTTCAAATAGCATAGACTATCAATAAATCAAATATCACTTTTAATGCATAACATAATGTACATGTGTATATTAGATACTCACATCCATCCTAAAATCACGAAGAATTTCGGCTAAGCATTGTTCGTGATCTTCGGTAAATTTGGTAATCTTTTCCCGTTGTTGTATTCTTAATTCGTTTCGTAATTCTTCAAATTCCTTTTCAAGTTCTTTCTTTAAAATTTCGATTCTTTCGGTGTGTTGTTTCCTCAACTCATATTCGTTCAGCTTTGCTAGTTTTTCCTCGCCGAGGTCACGCTCATGCTCATTCTCCAGCTTGCCCATCTCTTGACTTCTCAATTCCAGAAGCTCCCTTTTCCTCTCGTCGAGTTCTGTTTTTAGATTAGCCAATATCTCTTGCCTCTCTTTCTCATAGCAGACCTCCAGTTCCGTGCGAACTTTCTTCAAATTTTCCATCCTAGCTTGATCCATTTCAGTGATCAATGCTTGTATCTCCCGTTCTTCCTATAAAACATTGTAATAGATTCTTGAATCTGTAATATAATTTCAATTTTCCGTAAATTAACATGACAAATATTCTTAGACTTTTTTACTTAAAAATATGTATAAAATGGTTTTAAGAAGTTGAAGTAATATAATATTTAGTGTCTAATATTGTTATCATCAAATATCAAATATCTATTCTTTATTGAAGATAAAATGTTCATGACAAAATAAAAAAGAAAAAAATATAAATTTTAAGAGATTAACAACAATGAACAAAAATGTACGATAATTTTTTTTTTTTTAATTTTTTTTTAGGAGTTATAATTTATAATATATTATACTTTGTTAATCCTTTGATGAAGCACGCGCTTTGAACATGACGCTGAGCATTTTGTATGGCTGGAATTGCGATAGTAACGAATGCTACGACCGGAACTTTTTTCATGTTTAAAATATTGAGTACTTGCGCAATGTATATGTATATGTATGTGTGGATATATGATTTTGAGCTTTTGATTTCAGTATGAGTGCCTGTAGATCACAATAAACACTGAATGCATGTATGCATTCAAAATAATCAAAGAGTAAAAAATCTGGCAATATAATATTATAATAAAAAAGAAAATACCTTTTGTTCCATTTCCTCTTTCATTTCTTTTAATCTTTGATCCAAAACTTGTTGAAGCAAAGCCTTTTGTTGCATAAAATTTTCTTCAAGTTCTTTCTTCTTTTCTTGTAGCTTAATATCGAGCTCGATTCTATAAGCTTCAAATTCTTCCTCATTTTCTCTATTCATTTTCGTCTTTATCTCGTCAATGCTTGGAGAGTATTCTAGCTTAGGTCGAATAAATCGTTCCTTTACGTAATTCTGATTAAATCTCGACATGTCAGGTGACTCATCATCTTCGGCTTGTTGATTTGATGAACGATTTGACATGTGTTTTGCAATAATTACTCTTGTTTTACGCATCTCATCGGAATCACTGCTTTTTGCAGTACTACAATCCGTTTCACTTTTTGACACTAAATCAATGTTTTTCACTTTTTCACCTAATTTGTTAGGTAAATAATCAAAACTATTGTCCCTTTCTATATTGTTCTTCGTCATCTGATTACGATGTTCATTTTCCGAAACGTTTTGCACGAGAAATCTCTTGCCAACTACTTTTGCGTTTTTTGATATGGATTCGATTTTCTCCAAAGATAACTGCTGCCTGTTGACCTCTGAATCCATTTTGTCTTGCTCTTTCTCATCGGAATAGTCATTTTTATTGACGTCGTTGCTGTCTTCAAAATTTTGCGAGATTGATTTCGGCGGAGATAGACTAGAACCGGTAATTTTATCACTGATTACGGTTGATATCCGTGGATTTTTATCTTCAGATTCGGAGTCCCAATCGTCCTCGGACTCTGAATACGTGAAGTTGATGTTGAATTCCTTTTCCAAGTCAAAGCGCACACTTTTGCGCTCCTCGTCCAATGGTCGATCGTCTATCGACAATCGAATTAAGCTCAGATTATAATAGTAAAATTATGTTAATACTAATCCAAGAATTTAAAAAATTATTTGAGATTTTTAGTTTACATACTGAAATTATTACTTTTATTTTATTTAATTTTATTTATCGTAAAATATAAATATTTTTATTTTTAAAAAATATAAATATTCCTACATTCTTAAGTAGGCTATATTCGGTATAATTACTTTATAAAAGACCACAGAATAATATATCAGGATAAGAAAATTAATCCTGAAAAATTATTCAGATATATGCACAGTCTTACCATCCTCAGGTTGTTTGTCCCTTAAAATGGATTTGGGTCTATCACCAACGGTATTATTGGTTTCATCAGAAATTGTAAATGCCTGAAAGTCTTCCAATTTGCCATCTTGACTAGGTGTAGTATCTCTGCTCCTATTACTTTTTAGAAACATCGAACCGCCACCACTAAGAGTCAACTCCTTTTGTTGACTCAACTGACTTGGATGTTTCTCTTTGTCGAATTTCTCTGGTTTGGCCAATGTGCTAGCACTGAGTCTATCAATGTCAATTATGTTCTCTTCTGAACTAAATTTGCTGGAGAGCTGCTCCCAGTCTTTTTCGTGCCACGGACTCAGTGATTCGGATCTCTTCAGTACTTCTTTGAGATCAAATTCTTTCTTCGCTGATGTTGTCGTCGTTGTTGCAATTGTTGCGGGAATGTCCTTTGTCTCGAGCAATTTCGGGCATTCATAAAATTTTGGGTCTTGAAATTTCAAGTTTGTATAATCTCTTGCAGCTCGATCGCTCGATAAGGACATTACATTGTCAGATCTCGAGTCACTTTCTCTTCTTGATTGGAGTCTGTCAAACGAGGAAGGTCGATCCCTTTTACGCGAACTGTCGATTTTTTCAATTTTTCGCAAAGGCGCCAGTTTCATTGGAATTTTCGTACCCATTATGCCAGTTTTCATATGAATAGTTTCTTTAACATTTTCCTTCGGAGTAATAGTCTCTTTTGGTAAAGTTGCGTCCTCGTGAGATTCAAGATCTTTTGCTGTAGTCTTTGAGTCTTCTTCTGTAACATCAATAAATAATTTCTTCGTTTTTACTCTGTTAGGTCTAATTTAGCATTTTTTTAAATATTTGACATAAATGTTTTATAGATATTCCTACACACACACACACACACACACACACACACACACACACACACACACACACACACACACACACACCACACACACACACACACACACACCACACACACACACATTAAAATAAACATTGATAGAAACGTAAAGACAAATAGAATATTTTATGTATAAAATATATTAGGAAATTACTTGTTCTTCAATTATTTGTACTTTTTCTTATATCTGTAATCAAAGTTTAAAATCACAACCAGCGAGAATATATTTTCCCGCTGCAAAATGGATTAATTTTTAATTAAAATTTTGTTTATACGCAGAAATTGAAAAAAAAAATTGTATCTTGATGATAGCATCTGATTACGTAAAAGAGTTAAATGTATGTTACGAGCTGGTCTTTATGATTATTGCAAAAAGTGAGGAGCGACCATAAGCATCCGAAGTCAGTGTTTCAAGGTCTTGAAGTAGTTATTAGCCATTTACGTAACACTTGTGAACTGCATAGTATTTGCTCGTTGGCGGATAGGAGACAACTCGACCGAGTTGATTCAACGGATCCGGGAGGCAGATGTAGATAATAGAATTATTATATAGTCGTTTTAGAAGAACAGAGATATAATTTTTTTAAAACGCAAACGATTAAATATAAAACATATATTTAGTCTTTATTTTTCTTTTTAATTTTCTAATCATTAAATCTTTTATTCAATATTTTTCTAAAATAAATATGTATGTCATTTTTATGTAACTGCAATTATTTATATTAACATCACGTGTTTCGCGTTTTTATTTATATTATGAGACTGCGCCACGCACAGAGCTTTTGAATAAGAAATATATATCTGTGTCCGTGTGTGCGTGAGGCACGCGTGCATGTGTGTGCATGCATGTCAAATTTTTAATAAATAATGATACTTTTTCTATAGCAGTTAAAAATTAGATATTTGCTAAATTGGAAAACAATAATATTAAACTTTATATAAGTCGACAATATTATAAAATTTTATTTAAGTTGAGAAGCAACGCATTAAATTCTTGCTAACGATTGCGATATTCATAGCCAACACGTTATAGAAGAAGCTAAAAATATAGTTGCGTTTCTCGTAATTTTGATGCAACGCCAAAAGCGCATTGCATTGCCAAGTTGCATGATCTTACTGATTACCGTGAAGTATTTGAATGATGGATGTCAAGTGTTGAGTGTTAAGCGAATGCAGCACGCGCGCGATTAATGCCGATTTGTGGATTAAATTTCTTTTGAAAACCAAAATGTCATCATGTTATCATGACAATAATAGCTTGTAGAAATGTTATTGTATTAATTGAAATCGTGTCAAAGCAGAGTCAAATGGTTTTTTTAATTCCCTATATACTAAATAAATTCAGTATTGTATATTCAATATTATATTTTCTCGAAAATTTCAATATAAAATATCGTACTCTTATATGAATTAATTTCAATTGTTTAAGAGATAAATAATATGAGCACTCCTACACTCCAACACTGTTATATAGTAACTAATTTATTTATTAAAACGTCATAATTTAAGAGAGGAAGAGCGATTTAAAAGAGGATAAACGTAAAGTTATGAACAGATATGACTTACTGTCCGTAATGATAATTCCGTTCAAATAAAAGGCAAAAAAAAAGAGAGAGAGAGAGAGAGAGAGAGAGAGAGAGAGAGAGAGAGAAAGAGAGAGAGAGAGAGAGAGAGAGAGAGAGAGATTTACAAATCAAACATAAAATGTTATAACGCATACCAAGACTCATTTGTCTTTTGTTGCCAGCTCTAGCTTGCTCCACGAGTTCTCTGTAAACTGCATCCAGGGGATGTTCCCAGGTGGTGGTACCGGTGGATGCCTGATAGTAATACCAGGCACCACTAGCTTCATGAAAGCATGGAGACCAACCCTTAGGTAGGGCTGCCATAAGACCCTCTCGGGCCAAGTCCAGAAGATGTGGTTCCGCATCGGGATCAATTCCCAGACGTTTTGCATAATCCAGTAACTCTGGAATTACATTGTTTTCTTTCAATTTAATAATACATTTCTATTGTAAATATAATCTTGATCACCCCATTACATGTTGACAAGTCGATAATATTTGATAAAAAAAGAAACAAGGATGAAAAAATGACGTTGACAAAATATGATTTAGTTTCGTTCATAACAATGTTCTTAAATAGAAATATATTTAAGTAAAATTTAAGTAAATTTAAATAAATATTTAAGTAAAATTCTTTTACTAATTTATAAAATGTGGTTCCTATATATTGCGGTAGTGTCAATGTACCTAACCAGGTTTAATCATTCTATTGATCAATAAAACAATAGAAAATTTTCAATAAATTCGACATAATGTTAATTTAATGTTTATTTACAGCATATATTTTTATCTGGTATAGCATAATTTATTAATAATGCCCTTGTAAACTTTAATCACTAGAAAGGTGTATCCCTGTATCTTATTATATCGATAAATTGTACAATTCATTGATCACACGGTTAATCGGGTTAAAAGCACAAAGTTACCTTTCACAGAAACTGCTACGACGGCATGATGCGTTTACGGCCATTTAACACTATTTTGTTATTAAAACAGAAGCTTTAATATATAATACTAAAAATCAACTTTTTAAGATTTTAAAGATTAGAAGAAAATATCGATAATTAAATTAAATAATTTATCGCTTAATGTGTCATTTGTATCATTTGATCTGTATCATTTGATAAAAACTATGTTAATTGTCGATATTATAATTGTAAAAATTATGCAGACCTTATATATCTTAAAACAACATAAACTTTATTGTATTCATCTTATGATTGTTCTTTTAACTACCGAAATTGATATTAAAATATTTAGTAAAGTAAAATTAAAATTAAAGTTGTTATTAAAAGTATTTTATGTGGACGTGACATATGAAATATCATAAATAAAAGTTTTAAAATTAGTAATATTCCCTCCACGATAGATAAACTTTTCAGTACTTTAATTAAGAAGGTAGATATAAAAATAAGAAGATAGATATAAAAAATAATTCGAATGAAATTTATATTGAATCTATTTACATATACTTATCAATCATACAAATAAATAATGAATAAATAATGAATAATTGTTTTGTCTTAATTTTGCTAAAAAGTGTGAGAAATGCTTGTTTATATTAAGATATTGTAATTTGTTCTGATATTTAACAAAAACGGTATAAAATATCTTTTAAAAATATATTTTGAAAATAAAATCTATGAAAAGCTACATGCTTATTTAAATTTTTACAAATTTTATTTGTGTGTAAACAACCTGCAGCAACCTCATTTAATTTTTTCCGCTATGCGCCCATCTGTCAACATAATAGCTGAAAGTTTTTCTACTCAAACTATTCTTTCAGACTAATTAAAAGCAATTAAAAATTCCGGGAGACAAACACGACCACCAGTAGCTTTAGATCAAACAACGTGAGATCATCAATATAAGATTTCAGTCTGTTGCAAGCAATCACGAGAAGATGCAGCGAGTATAAAAGATCTCGATAAAAAATTCCATCAGTCCTGACAACTGGACAGGTGGTGGTGGTGGTGGTGGTGGTGGTGGTGGTGGTGATGGTGGTGGTGGTGGTCGTCGTATGGGGGCAAGTCGAACCACCATCTGCCCTCGCGTCGCCAGTCAAAGTGTTGGTTCTCATTTTGCCGGTTTCATCGATATCTATTCCTGGTGCTGTACTAGGTATTAATTCTTACAAACGGAAGTCCGACAAAAAAACCGTCGTTCCAAAATCTGCAGACAATTTGAAAAGCTTTGATCGATGGATAAGACAGGTTTATTCGACCAGAGTGGCGCAAAGATGATCGAATGCTATGACAAAACTTTCGCCGCACTGCGAATTATTGATTTTCCGGAGCGTGCTGGGAAACGGGCTCAGTATTCCCGCTTGGCGCGATGTAAATAAACAAGGAAACTTGCCACTAGGTCTCTTTTACACTTTTCTTTGCCTTTAGGCTAATTAGGAGTGGCATATTTTTTCAGAAACACAGTTTATTTACTTTGTTTTTATGCGATAACAAATTTCTTTGATTGCTCGTTTTTCAAATCTAAAAGAGCGTAATGGTTACACAAATGTACAAATCATTTAGAATAGAAGAAATAATTCGCGATATAATATACGTTCGAGTAAACGTGGGGAAACATTTGATTTATAAAAGAATCAACAAAATTATTAAGCTCTTAATAAAGAATTTTATTCAAGCAAAATTCATCAATTTTTGTCATTAGTATAAGATAGATTTAAAAATAGCATAAAAATAGATTTAAAAATACATAGGTATAAAAAACGTTTTAATATTTGTGCAAAAAGTTGAGATGTCGAAATGTGATGAAATAGGGCTCAAGAAAATGGATAATATTTCACAGGATATCAAAATGAAATCATCATGGCCTAAATACGGTGATTCTATTGTAGTAGAGAGAATTCGAGTTTCCAGTCATTGACCAATTTAAAAAAAAAAGCAATAATTAATTTTTTCACTTCTATATTTTGTACACTGTGTAACATGCACGATGACCAAGTTTTTCGATAATAACCACTTCAAGTATGATTTGTTCAATCAGATGGACGACACATAACAAATCTTCCAATCGTCCGCGTAGAAAAGACACAGTGGAGCTCACAGGAATTGCGTAGAATTATATTATATGAGAAAGATGTAGGGCGCTACGTAGGTAGGAAACGACGGGAGCATCGATCAGCTTCGGGCAATGAACGCCCTATTCCTAAATAAAGCGACTGTTCCAATAATCGACGAGTTCAATTTCGTCGAATGTCCGGCTATGATCGTGAATGAACACGAAGGTGGAAGGCAGCAAAACTATTGGAGGCTTATTGGCTACTTCCACGTACCTTCGTTTGTCGGATGAGACGTCTCATCGAAAACCTCCCTGCACACGATCGTAGCAGCGCTGTCTTGAGAGATGCTCATGCTAACGCTCATGCACCCCGAACGTGCCCCGTGAACGTAATGTTCGCATTACGCGGCTAAGTCTTCCACACGCGCACGATGAGTAATGAGAGCGATGGCGTGCCAAGCTCCAATTCACTTTTCCATATTGGTGCGCGTCTTTTGTATATACTGCGCGAAACACGGAGCTCGTCCGTCGGCGGTCAATGTTGAATTCAACTTGAACGTAGGCGGTGGTGGTAGAGAAAGAGGAGGGAGGATAGTAAGAGAGAGCCGCTGGTTGCGCCCTCCCGTTTGCCAGCTGCGGAATCAGCTGGCTGATAAGAAGTGCTGTCAACGATAGCAACTTTATTCTTATCAATATCATCAGAAAATTTTGTTTTCGACAAGGAGTATCGTAAGTATATTTGATAAAATACCTTTTATCAAACAAAAACATCTTTTCTGAAATCCTCGGGTGTCGGAAAATAATCAATAAGCAGAATGAGTGATTTTAAAAATATATCTCCTCACAGAGATAAGATCACCAAATTGATAAGAAAATTAAACAAGTATACTGATTGTCTATCATTTTCATTAATAATACTATTTTTAATGTGATATAATAAACAAGGACAAAATGAGACAATAAATATGAGACTAAAACTTTGAAGTGGTTCTTTCAAATTATAACATATTTGCACATACATGTACATAAAAGACGATTTAATTGAATTATGTAATTGAACATATATGTAATCATGTCTTAATATAAGATTATATATATATATATATTTTTTTTTTTGCCATAATAGTATAATTATATTCTAGCTTATAATATTCTTAATAATAATTGTATTTATGTGTATAATAGAAAAATATTCTTATGTTGTTACATTTTTATTTACACTTTATTTTTATTTAAAAATTATCGGCATCAAAATGTCTCTATCGACTACAGATAATAAAGATAGCTAGATAAAGATATACTATTTGTGCGTAAATATGTGTATATAATCAATATATTTATATACTTTATTTATATAATCTTTTTAAAAAATAAATTCAAGATATTTTTAAATTGTAATAAATATAAATAATTCATATATAGTAGAAGAAAGCATTATGCCCCTTTATGCAAAGGATTACATTTATCTTCTTTGGAATGTGATATCTTAAAATCATAATATGGTACATCGTTACATAAGTACAAGAAAACGGATATTTTTTATAAATGTATAGTAAAATAGCTATTATTGTAATTCATAATATTCTTTGATATATATTTTGAGAATTTTATTTTTTAAATCTCAATTGCGTGTATATTATAACATAACAGAACTTAATATGTTTAAAATAGTAGCTTTTTCCTTTTTATTATATTGATATAAATGTATTTAATACAAATTTCTTCAAATTAATAAAACTATGAGATTTACCATAATTTTCGTAATAACAAGCTGAATAATATGAAAACGTCAATTAATATCTGCTTTACTGTCAGTTGGTTAAAATAAACGCATCGCAGTTCTTTATTTTAACACACAGAGGAAGCAACTGTACGGTTTTAGTATTGAAATAATGCGCATGATAATATATTGTACTCTTATGATTTAATATGATAATAATGTAACAATGTAAAACATCATCGCGATATGACAATTTTTGTAAGTTTCTATAAAAATTATAACATAAAGAAGAAATAAGGTTGAAACGTATACTACATTCCTAATAAAACGGAAATTTATTTTTTCTGAAAAGAGAAAAAAAAATATTAATATATTAAAACATTAATTATTCTTAATAAAAATTATAATTTTAATCATAAGGAAGGTAATAACTTTTAATCAATATAGAGAAACTAATAAACATATAGATGTTTTCAGGAAATTGAAAAAACAATACAACTGAATTTGTGCCAAAAATATATTTTATTATATATACTATATACTGCCATAGTACAAAATTGTGTTACTCAGAATGTACGAAATACAAAAGTATATGCAAAAGTATATACAAAAATATAGTTAAAATATTAATTTATATTTTACTATATTTTAATTTCTATCTTATTTTTTATATATTCTCTCTCTCTCTCTCTCGCTCTCTCTCTTTAAGCTATTAGCATGTTGTAAATATTATTAATTTGAAATTCCGAATTTAATTAATATTTTTTACACATTTTAATTCTTAATTTTATTTATTTTAAATTTTATTTTAACATTTTGATAAATATATGTGTTGATATTAATAAATTACAATAATATCTTTTTCTTTTTTTTAGAAGAATAATCTATTTAAAAAAATTACTGAATTAGACAAAATAAAATTTACTTAAAAAAAAAGATATATGTACCAGAACAATATTTTATAATTTTTTTATCAAATTTTACACACACACACACACACACACACACACACACCACATCTCACAAATATCTTGTAATATTTACAAATATTTTAATATCAGAAAGAGTAAGTGTATTTAGATTATCTACTAATTTTAATTAATTGTAGTCTTAGATAATAAGAAATTGCATTATCTTGCACACATATTTATAAATCATCATTATTATAACTATTATTTTAACTATTATTTTTTACTCTGATTTTTTTAATATTATTTTTGTGTTATTACATGTAATCTTGTTTAAATAAATTGTATTTCGATTTTTTTCAAGAAAAATTTCTTTTCTTATTGCATTGAAATGTTACGTATTTTCCAGAACTAACTTGGATAATATTTGACCATTTTAAGACCAAATTTCTCTTAACGAACGGCGGTCTTTCTACCGTTCTCAAACGGTCGTGATAATAATCAGAAGGTGAATATCATTCTTGTGGAACCCACGCGTTCTCTGTAGTGTAACCGACACGCGCACATAGAAATGTTCATTAAAATAATAAAAATCCGACTTTTTTTCGAAGCAAACGTGGTACCAGTCTCGGAACGCCCGCGGCTTGGTAAAAATAATGATCAGATATCGGGCGACTATCGATTAGAGAGACATTTAAATTTCACGCTTCATAGTAAACAATGAGAAGCCATCGATTTGTGATGTTAACGACTACGAGGAATGTTTTGTCGAAAGCAAAAATTAAATGATAATGACATTCTGTGCCGACGCGACGCGTATTACTTGCGGCCTAGATATTAAACATTAATTTTTTTTTATCCATTTTCAAACCTCAGTTCTTTTCTATTAATACTGATCAATAATACATTCTATTAAGTATTCATCGATAAATATATGCATGACGTCGAGCGTTTCAGCTAAATAAATTAGAACTTACTTTAGTCATTTTAATGCTATTAGATAGCAAATTAGGCATTTGATTTATTTCTTCATGTATATATTTCAGTGTTAACAATGTAAGGTATAGTGTAATAATACATAAATATACGTGTAATAACATAAATTTATTAAGTATAGATGTAGATTTGTCAAATTTGAATTCATGAGAATGCAATATGAATTTTGATTAAAAATTAATTAAAAAGTCGTTAAGGAATAATCTTATCGATTTGATATCTTAAACGTTAATTTCTATGGAAAATACGCAAATTGTACTTGTCGAATTATACTTATTTAAAGATTGAGTACAATTCAAAGACGTTAAAAAATGACGACTTAATTCTTTTATTAAAAAAAATGCAAAAGATGTAGTATTTTTTACTTGCGTCATGACATAATGAAGTCCGTTAGTAGCCATCGTGAGAAATCGTTGCAGCTGATATTCAGACGCGTTACCAATAATAATAAATCCTATTGGTCGTTAGGTCCTTGAATTCACATCGAGGGATCCCCTAATTCGATCTAACAACCTAACACCGTTAGCTTGTTAAATAAATGTCACACTGCGAAGGGTGTCTAGGGACTGGATACCGGACTTATGGTAGACCAACCCTCTAAAAATGGGACAACGCCCGCATTGTTCAAAATGGTGGACGTTGACAGTACAAATTACATATAGAACAATAATAAATAAGAGAAACGAGAAAAAAAGTTTCTGTGCTGCTGAAGATTTAATTGCATTTCATTGTTATAACTACATGCAGACTTTTTTAAGACAATTATATCAAGCGTAACTTAAAAGATAATAAAATTTTAAAAATGTATATCTGTAATTGTGTACCATATTAATATAGATAATGATTTAAAAATAGTAATTCTTAATATACATGTGTATTAAAATAAAAATATTACTTGTACATGTAAGTTAATTTTTTTTTAAATTGTATTATAACTCTTTTTTGAATTTCTTTAATGTTATTTTATCATCTTTCTACATTTTTTCTACAAATTACTTATTAATATGTGTATTATATAATATAATAGAGTACATTATTATTTTATATGTATACTTTTTCTATTTATTCCATTGCATTTATCTAATATTTTTTAGTATATAGAAAAAGTTCCATTTTTAACCGGAAGAAATATAGAGATAATCGTAGTTTTATCGTTGTATCGTATTTCTTTTTCTCCTTCTCTCTCTCTCTCTCTCTCTCTCTCTCTCATATCTTTAATGCTTATCGAGAATAATCTAAAAGCCGCTGACAGCTTTTTCATAGCTCGAAATAATGATGCAATGTTTTGTTAGTCACTGAAGATGCTTATCTGAAAAGATCATACATAGCGGCTGCCGTTAGCAGATGTTCGTTTCTCATACAAATGACAATCGAGACTTGAACTTGCGGCCTGTTTTTCGACTTGAGAATTTCTTAGCACACAATAATAATAACTATATTAATATTTAAAAAAAGTTTAATTGTTATAAATTTAATTGTTATGTTATATATGTGTGTGTTATATACGTATTATATACGTATTATGTTATATACGTGTCTGTTGTATTTTTATCTATCCAATATTTTAAAAAATTTTTCTCTTAGAGTATAATTACAACAATTTTTTGATATAAACGATAAAAATAATTTAAAGAATTTTTTTTAAATAGAATTTTTTGTCTCAATACATTTAAATCTGGACAGAGTAATTTTTTATAAAATTGAAAAGTATATTGAAATATTATAAATGGAATTATAAATATAAATGGAAATATACAATGTAACACATGATGATGAATTTTAAAACTACATATCGAACAATAAAATTAGAAATATTATCATTCTTCTCCTATCTCTCTCTTCCTCTCTTTCTTTCTTATTTTTTTTATTCTATATTATAAATTTTATAATATTTTATTCATTTATTAAAACTATAATAAAACATGTACATATAACTATTATGCAAATATTGTAAGTATCAAAAATGTTACATTTCTTAAAATCTTAGAAAACCTGATTGAATAATACCTGATAATTGATATTGTACAGTATCTTAGCATTATAATACAATATAATACTAGAAATTGAAAAGTTATAATACAATAATACTAGAAATTGAAAAGTTTGAAGATAATTAAAAACGTTATATTGAGCATAATATTGAACGTCAATCGAAGTTAAGATATAGGAGTGATGCAATTATCTTCATCCTTAAGGAGATCGTCTTAAAGAATGCAGAGTCACGATCTTCCTTGCCTTCAGTCATTAGAAACCATTATGTTATTACAAAGACAAATTATCTTCCTTTTAGACAAAATTAATAGTATATATATAATTATTTCGAGTAATAATTTGTGTGACTACAACTTTTAATGCAGCTTTTTAATTATTATTTGATTATAGTATATAGCATAATTTTATTTTATGAATATAATTATAAATATGTATATATATTTTTTATAACTGTATTCGTGAAATAAAATTACATTACATCTTATAAATTGCAAAATTAAAATATTTTAATTTTTCTGTGATCAGTTTTAAGTTAACCGAGAATTTTTATACATTGAAAAGTTAACTTTTAACATTGAAAAGTTAATTTTTTACATTGAAAAGTTACTTTTTAATAAAAAATATAAGAAAATTTACGGCAAATAATGAATCCTGTATACTTTAAAATCATATTTTCAATTTGCATTTAAAATAACATTGATGATTTTACTTTTTTTCCCTCAAATT
Organism: Pogonomyrmex barbatus; assembly: GCF_055798465.1. NCBI lineage: Eukaryota > Metazoa > Arthropoda > Insecta > Hymenoptera > Formicidae > Pogonomyrmex > Pogonomyrmex barbatus. Next base: position 6,774,865 of record NW_028297193.1, read on the forward strand.
GTGTTTCATTCAAAAGTCGCGGTTCATGAATTATCGTTAATTCTTTAACGTTCTTTTTTTCTAATATCACATCTTAATGGCCGCGACGGTTCTATACTACCTAGAGGCTATGCACATGGAAGATTGTGCGTTAAAAGAAAAATGCTAAAAAGAAGCGACGGTATTCGTCATTTCAACGGGCGGGGAATTTTACACTGCAACAATCCGTGAGAAGCGAGAAAATAATTGCAAGCTCCGTCGAAGCGAGATGGAGCAAAGGGGTAGTGCTTTGGTGAAGCTTTGAGCAGTTTTCTTCGTGACGCGGAGAAGACGAGGTATATGCTTTGTGGCAGAGAGAGAAAGAAAGAAAGAAAGAGGGGAGAGGAGAAAGAGAGAAAAAGAGGGAGGAGAGGGAGAGAGAAATCCAATTAAAAATATTACGCATTACCTAGCATTCAGTGAAGAGGCAGTTGCTGTTTAGAAGCTTGAGAAGCAAGTTTATTCAGTCTCGCCATATATATATATATATATATATATAAAATATAAAAAAATAATAAATATATTATATATAAATATATTATTTATATAATCTCTAAATATGTACACACACACACACACACACACACACACACACACACACACACACACACACACACACACACACACACACACACACACACACACACACACACACACACACACACACACATACACATATTTAGAAATTTCGAGATAGAAGAATGGAATACTTCACATACATAGGTACAGATATACGCATATTTTAAAAGTGAAAATTACATATATATATATATATATATATATATATATATATATATATATATATATTATAAATATCCAAATATTTGCAAGCAAGTTGACCAATTGCTTTTACTGACTGCGAGTGTGTTAATGGTATTGATATAAATATATATTTTTAACATATGTTTTTATGTGCACTTGATATAGAAAGTAGTAATAAGAACTGCAATAGGAATATTAATTAATTGTAATATAATTAATAAACTTTATAATTAAGTGACAGAATTAATAGAATTATGAAATTGAGAGAAGTATTCAAAGAAGTTGATTTTTAATTCTTACAATAATTTTTTTATAAAAAGAGAACTCATTTATAAGTTTGTTTAGGAATTACTATTATTTACGTTATGTACAAAGGTTATTAGGCTAAAACCGTGACAAATTGTCTATTCGCGTCTGAGAACCTCGGAAGTAAAATATCGTCATGGTTGTCGAGCGTGAGTCGGATCGATGGCTAGCGTCGATATTGAAGCTGACATGTTTTGAAACATATCCCTTTCATTGGTACCAGTTTCTGAATTTCTATTACGAGCGGTGTACATACTTCGGCCGGTTTCTTCCCACGTGTTTGCGTAGAAGGGATACGTATCATATTACACGGCATTTTGTGCACGACTCGCGACTACCGAAAGAAATTTTGACCGCGAGAAACTCGAGACACATTGAAGGATATCTAATCTTGATTCATGATGTCGAGATCACATCAATCGACAATCAATACAGAAGAATTATGCACGAATAAAGCTTCTGTGTTTGAAAAAAGTTCTGATTGTAGATTTTATTTTAAAAATATACTCGCGTGCTGTGAAATCATGCAATCATTCGAAATTACAAAAAAAAAATTATTGATATGATAGCTTTAAAATGCAATTTTATTTATAATGGCTAAATTATCAAAATATTTCAAATATTAAATATCAGCAAATAACTTGACTGAATTAAGTGAATTATTGAATTCTCAATGAATTGTACGAAACTAAAAATATATAAAATATATTTTAAAATGTGTATAAAAAATATTTTAAATATTATATCGTGTAACGTTTAATATTTTCATTTGCTTTAAGAGTTATAATTAAAAGTACTAGTACTTTTCCCTAACAGAAATTTTAGATGAAAACGCGTATTTTAACTGAAAAAATATATATTTATGAAATGTTTATCTTTTTGGTTATCGGTTTTATATTATCAAGCATTTTAAGCCATAGAGTAATGAAAACAATTTTAATTTTATAAAATGAATCTACATAATAGAGATGTCAGATCATTCAACAAAACAACCGACGACATGTTGAATGTCTAACATAATATAAGATCGTCGTAATATAATATGAGGTCGTGTGACCTGCTATATATCTCAAGACGCTTATTTAGATGTCTACGATGACATTACATATCCGGCTTCGGCTTTTGGATAAGTTAATTAAAATATACGTACATACACACACATATGTGTGTGTGTGTATATATATATATATATATATATATATATATATATATACAGCTTTCTGTTAGGTCCAAAACAATAGTGTTCACTACCAAACTTAATCAAAATAAAAACTATTGCAATGATATCCACTTTGAGCAAAGTGAATTTTCTGTTATTAAAAAAATTATGTTTGTCATAAACAAGAAAGTATTATAATTAAATATGAACGAATATTATAATCAAATTAATTATTAAATTAATTATTAATTATTAATTATTTAATTTTTTTTATTTATACAATATATAAGCTATATATAATACTTGATATTTTCTTATCTCAATGTATTTATTAAAAAATCGATTTGATACAGAAACATTAAAACATTTTTTGGAAAGAAGAAATTTATATTTTGAAATAGAAAATCTTGTTTTGTTTCGTTGTATTACTTTAATTTGACATTTATGTCTTTATTAATTTTAAACGCGTCTTTTTGTGACAAGCTGATGTTGATAAGAGTTTACAATATTACAATAATTATGCCTAAAAGTATAAAAGAGGTAATTGGTATTTATGTCGCTACTGAAAATAAGAGAGAGTCAGCAAGAATAAATGAATTTTATCTTGAAACATTTACATAAATCATATAAATAAGAAAATATTTCTTACTAGTACAAAATGAAAAAAAATTTAATAAAACTTGATTTATACATCTTATGTGTGATATTTTACAAATTTTATTTGAGCAACTATATGTATTAATTACTTTTGAATGTTCTATATGCATTTTATATGCATGTTTTATATGTATTATTTCTAGATAATAAAGATTCAAAATTATTTGCATAGTTAAAAAATCTTTATACATGTAAAATTTTAACAAATTATTTATACAAATTGCAACAATTGTACAAATTGTAACAATTTATATATAATTTATATAATTTATATAATTTTTCATTCAATTCAACTGTTGCAATTCAATATATTTGTCAAAAAAAAAAATTTTTTTAATGTTGGAAATATAAAACTGATCTATAAACATTGCTTATGAATCAATAATCGTAACTTTCTGAGATGCAAAATTACTATCTCGATGCTTTCTCTTATATTTGCATGCATGCGTATATCATTTTTGAAAGCGGAAAATAGTATGGGGTGTATATGACAGACTCATTTGCTTAAAATGAAAAAGCTGATATTACGAGTAGAATCGGGACATCAAAGTAGACTTTCTAATATGCAATCTTATCATGCAGTCTTATCATGCAAATAAAATAATAATCTCGGTTCTAATGAGATGATTGCCGCTTCTTGACAGTGCATTATAAGAAATTTGTTAGAGATTTCTTTTTTAAATAAATTTAAATTTAACGATTAATCTATTATTTGTTATTTATACTCTTCACACATAACGAAAAATCTTTTTGCAATGTTATCAAAATGAAACGTGAGCTGAATGATTAATAAATTTTTAAATTTCGATGTATATATGTGATGTATAATAGTTATACTTCAAGATAATTAGCATATGATAAAAGTGAATGAATTTAAATAGCTACAAATAGATATCGACGGACAATGATATATTCTTGTTCTTGAGAAGTTGAAAACCATCAAATTTAATCGTCTTTCTAGCTCAATTAACAGCTAACTAATCTTCAAATTTTTTTCTCTTCGATTTGTTATTACTTAAGGTGTAAAATCATTACTATCAAGATACGTTTCTAAAAAGATCGCTTTCGTTACTTGTAACAATTGCATCGTATCGCCAAATCGCGAAGATGAACGTGTAGAAGATGTAACGTGCAATCGAGATATCTTGTCTGTCCGCGGTGTAACTTAGTGTGTATATATATCTGTGTATTTTGCTCGTGCCGCTGCATACATTATCTCCACCTCCGCCCATCACTTTGCCATCCAGCTTTTTCCTTGCTCTCATCGCTATAGTCGTCCTTGTCGTTCTCATCGTTGTCGATCCTGTACCAACCCGCGCGAACGTCGTCGTGAACCCAGCGCGTTTCTCCTGGGCGCCCATGCGGAGACGAGCACAGAAAAATGCGCGTTATAAAGGGAAAAATTTTTCTTTGCCCTGTGATTGGCGGTTGCCGTGGCAACACCCGGGCCACCTCTGCTTCTAATTATTTCCAGACACTGAGAATCGAACGAGCTCTCCCACGAGTCGCGCTGGAATAGCCCGACATATACATTTTTCCATATCTCACGACCAACCCGTCGTCACCATCCAACAACCACCTTCGTTTCTTCATCTCTCTCTCTCTCTCTCTCTCTCTCTCTCTCTCTCTCTCTTTCTCTGTTTCTTTGCGCCATCCTCGTCTTCGAAGTGTGATTGTGATGATCGAAATACGAAGATAGCTTCTGCGTGAGGATACGTGCGCGATATGAGTGAGAAAGAGAAAAAAAAATAGAGAGGCAAGAGTAGAAGACGGTGAAAAAAGAAGAAGAAAAAAGAGGAAACGAATACCCGGAAGGATCCATCAATTCGTCTCATCAAGAATCAATATGATCCAAGGAAATTGTGATCCGGAAACTACTAATGACACAACGATTTTAACTAGGTAGCTACGATGCGAATTGATTTTTAAATGACATCAGATAGAATAATGATAATAATAACGATAACAACAACAATAATAACAATAAGTTTATAATTTATGCAATGACAAGAGTAGGTTATTATAAAAAAAATATTATTTATAAGATACATTTTAAAAGATATCAGTAATAATACTGTTTAAAAATCTAAACATAAATTATTTGATTTTTATTATAGCATTCATGTAATTAAACTAATTCTAAGTAAATAGATAATTTTTGTTTGGTACTGCAATTATTAATAATCAATCATTGATAATTAATTAACATTAAATTATTTTTTACATTCTAATAATCAGAATAATATAAATAACAATTGTTAATAAACATAAAATATTTTTACTTTAAAATAAGATGTTATTTATATAAGCAATTATTAATTAAAGTAAAGTAATTGTAATATATTTATAATATACATTTTATATCATTATGATATAAAATGTCTAATATCATTAAATAAAAATAATGTCATTGATAAAAATAGTAATTTATGATTAATTAAATCTATAAATTATTAACATCAATTTTTTGTAGTTTTTAATCAATATTTTATAAAACATTATTTTCTTTCCTGATTCTCTCATATTAAAAAAAAAAAAATGTGTGTGTGTGTGTGTGTGTGTGTGTGTGTGTGTGTGTGTGTGTGTGTGTGTGTAGTAACATAAAAATATAAATATGTGAATATTATTTGTTAAATGATTTTTTGTTTTTCTTATTTTGAATAGTTGCTATGAGAAAAGATTATGAAGAAAGGAAGATATTCTCATAAACTATTAATTTTATTATTATTAAGTTAAGAAAATCATTATTAGCTATTCGTTCAATGTTATCAAAGAGATAAGTAAAAACATAAGTTATTTATCTCAATATAGATTATAAAAATAATTAATTAAGAAATATTAAGATAGGAAGTAATATAAAGCATGAAAATGGAAAGCATTTAAGAAATACTTAAAGATGTTTAAGAATGTAACATCTTGGAAGTCAAGTTTGTGTCACTTGGGTAAATGTATTCTTTATCACGATGATGCGTTTCATGTCTAAATATTGAACGCATTTGTGACTTGTGACAAGTACGTCCGCCGTTAAAAATAATAACAGAAATTTTTTTTCCGCGAAGTGACAGTAATTATCATTGCCCATGTACGATACAAAATAAGCTCGTAACTCGCAGAGTTCGCAAATGACGGCACTCCGTTCGAAGCTCAGCAGCGAATTCGACGAGCATCCTACGGACGCAAACATACTTTCCGACTCGCGTTCGCAATTTACTTTGCACTTCCAATCTGCTTCTCAGGTACTGACGAGGTAAACACTCCCGGGAAGTAGAGGAACGAGGTGCAACAACAGGCTCGTTGTTTTCCTCGCTTGAAACTCCTGATGTGCCCATTTGGAGAAAGAGTAAGTCGAGAATACTGAAGAGAGAGAGAGGGGAAGAAGGAGAGGGGGAGAGAGAGAGAAAGAGAGAGATAGAGAGAGAGATAGAGAGAGAACGTGTGTGAAAAATGCAAGTTATGTATAATTGAGAAAATGAGAAAAAGTATAACGTTATAATAGTCAGTGGGTTGCAATTGCGATAGCCATTTCTCGAATTCAATGCGAACGAGAGCAATTTTATTGTTAATCACGCAGTATACTTTATAAACGCAAAAAACGATATCCAGGATATAATTTTTCTTCTTTTTCATACGAAAATATTGTACAAGTAATATGAATACATTGTTCTCGAAGAATGTATGTTTGTTTGAGCAACCACGTAATCCCTTCAAACTTACAGTCTTATCTCGAAAATATATATACGATATAAACGGGAAATGAGTTCTTTTAATCAATAAAAATTATTATATAACCAGATTACGGTTGTACATCAATCATTCTTCACCTGGAGATCATTTAAAAAAAAAAAAAAATTATCAACGAAAATATATGATTAAAGTATAGCTTTATATAATTTTGTATTAAAGACTGTGCATTTTTCAGCATTTGCCATTATTGTGCTTAGCTAATTATTAGTATTCTTTTTTTCGTTTATCTCTTTATTTTCGAAATAGTATGACAAAAGCGACAGGTATCGTCGTACAAGATGCAATTGAAAATTCTTACATTGTATCTTCTAAGGTTTGTATTTTCTAAGGTATACGAATGCGTAGCTAATTCATGTCATCATCTGATCGATAAAATGTCACTATCGACGACAAGCTTGTCAACTGACGCTTGAGGGATCGCGTGAAGAAATACGTTGTCACGCCGAATGAGATGAAGAATTTAAGATTTCAAAATATTCCACAAATATGATGGGTCAAATATCTCGGAACAAGAATGAATGATGAATGAATGGTGAACGAATCGATGAAAAAGAAGCAAATGTGAAAAGATGACAAATCGAAAAGGCTTTTATGGCTAGGACATATATAACCCGACTACATCTCATGTTTCAAAACTCTCAATTCTTTTACAAATTAGCTTATATAGTAGGGAAGCTTTGGACAAGCGTTATTATTGGATTATTTGCAGACTACCCGCGCATTTTTGTAATACTGATTTCAATTGATCGACAGAAGAGAGAAGTGCCTGAGTCAGGTAAAAAGGTAAGCTTGTCACGTAATCGTGAGTAGGCGATAAATAAGAGGATTCGCATTTTTGTTGATTTTTGAGTATATTTGTATTTTGGTAGAAATAAATTTGTTTTTTGCACATTTATCATAATAAATTTTTTTAATCAATGGTCAAAATCAACACACGCAAAATATTTGACATAATAGCGTTAATGATAGCAATAACGAAACTTTTACAACTTCTTTTAATAATATTATCTTGAATATCTGATAATTAAATTAAAGAATGATGATAAAAAAAGAAAGGAAAATACGTGTGAATTCTGTAAGGAAATTTCTAGAATTTTGCAGTAATGTGATAAATTATGAATCGTAGAGCAGGAATGCAATTTCACACAAATTGCATTTCAGAATATCGAGACTGATCGCAAATTCTGACGACATAAATCCACAACGAAATCACGTCTCCTTACTATAGTGCGACATATCTTGATAGGAAAATTGGGAAATTGAATTTTGTCGTTTCTCGTATCGCAAGGAAAAATAGCAAGGCCACTTTGAGGAATTTATCAGAATATTTTCTTATTGAAAACATTAATTTTTTATCACCAATTTAAGAATTTCAGAGAAAACATATTTTATATATTGTATACAATTGTCTCATCAACATTTTGTTAGATTGCAAATTGCAATTATTAAACTATAACGAATAATAATTTAAATAAATCTTACGTATACTTAAAATTTTTTACAGTTACAATTATTTATATTAATTATTTATATTAAAAAATTACTTATTCTTATACTTTACATTATACATACATCAATAATGACGTAAACATCACCAATTAATTCATTAGTTTACAAAGTAAATATTTTTCTATTCCTTTTAAATTTATGTTTAATATTACTTAAAAAAATCTGAATATGTGTGAAGTCGTAATTGATATCATAAAAATAATTAAAATCTCTATTTGTATACTAATATTATGCTTGTTGCGATTATGAACTGTATCATAGTATTATTACAATTATATCACAACTATATTACGTTTATTAGAAACAAAAGAGATGGTATTAAGAGCAACAAAATAACGCAAGTAAGAGAAATAATTTAAGGTATTATTTGTAATTTTATTTTTGGATTTATTTATCTTTAGAGCGGAGATAAACAAACATTCATCATTAAATGTTACGTTTGCTGATTATATATTTTATGAATAGAGAGAAAAGACAAAGATAATCAAGTGTTCGAGATGAATGAGTCACATGCCGACGGCTGACGAATGCCGTCGCATGTGATAAGTCTTAAAGTTTATTATTTGAACCGTATTATTAAATTCTTTCGATAAAACAAATAGGATTTAAGACATTTTGCTTAATCATTAAATTGCATATGGAGGCACATAAAACAAAAATTAAAATTAAATTAAACGTAAATTTTATGTACTGTTTACTAGAATATATTAGTTTTAATTTTGTTTATATATATATATATATATAAACAAAATCGAATATATATATATATATATATATATATAGTATATACATATTAATAAAATGGATTCACGACTATTTAATAATACATATGCGTGCGCACACACATAAATATACATTTATATAGACACAATTTGCAAAAGTACAATAACAGCAGCAGAATGACAAATATATTTATAAATTTCCTAAATTATTTAAAAGATTAATTATTTATTATTTTAAGTTCTTTATATCTTAAATAATTATAGCATATTAAAATATTATATAAATATTATATATTACAAAAAAATCTAAATGAGTCAAAACAAATAAAAATAATTATTTTTCTAAATAATAAATAATATTATTTTTCAATAGCAATACAATTAAGCATTAATAAATATTGTATATACTTATAGACTTTATATAATATTTTAGTTAAATATCAGGAGTAAATACAAATTTGAATAAGAATACAAATAAAGAATTTCTTCACTAGAGAAAAAAAAGAAGACATTGAATGATATCACTTAATACTTTTATATTGTTATAATATTTATCAAAAATCTCAAATGTGTAATAATTCCTTTTATTTATAATTAAAAAAATATTTATGCAAGAATATTTTCGGAAATATAATTAAAATTAAAGCTGTTTATTAATAGTCATTTCAAATAGTAAATATAGTAAAGTTTTACATAAATCTGTTTTATCATAACTTATATTAAATCAATAATTTATTCGCGAGCAGACTTATAACATAATAGAGATTGTATATTCTTAAGAGATTGTAATTATATAAAAGATCTAACACAATTATGTACAATGAATCTTATTTTTATTTTATTTATCTTTATGAAGATGTTACATAAAATAAATTTAAAGTATGTAACAATTATCATGTTAAAGATAAGAACGAATTTTTGTGAAAAAAATGAGACATAAAAATGCTATTTTTCTACTCAATTTCGAGATGTAAATAATTGAAAGTAGATAGAATGTTACTAAGCTTAGTCACATGTTAAGCGTAAATTTTCCAATATTTCTCGGCAACATCACACCTTTCTCCGATACAGAGAACGTTTCAGATTTTCATATTTACGACATATTCCATTATGTTTCCCGGAGTTCGAGTGGAGGCGTCCGCATTGAAATCCCAATGGACAAAAGTTGCGTGTCGTCGACGACATGTCCAAACATTGTCGAGAGCAGATGTCTCGTTCGCCTTTTTACTACCACGTCGCTCCATTCAGCAGCATGCTCGCGTTGTGCCAAAAGTTTTTGAAATACGCCAAAACGTGTTTTAGCATTTGTAGAAACTAACTGGCCGCTTTTTGCATCGACATTCTATTGTTTGTTTCCTTTATAAAAATTTTTTGAATAATTTTCGATTAATGTTTATTTTGATTTACATTTTCATGTATATCTCATTGTTAATATTCGCATAATTAATATTTAATTTTTTCTTGTGAAATTTAGATGTTTGAATCGTGAGAAAGTCCTACAAGATAAATATGGCGACACGAGTACAACAATCAGAGCGTGGAAACAAAGGAAACGAACATAAAAAACGAAACGTACCGATGGCAGCATCCTTGTATCAGGCGTCGATCAGCACTGCCCTCGTGATTCATCCAGGTATAGAAGGAAGAGATAAAGGGTGAGGAAGAGAGAACAAGGAGGAAGCGTATTAACGCCGTGTAAACGCCTGCGTAACCTGATGCCACGCACTGCTGGCAAAAAACTAAACGTAGAAAGAACAAGGCCGGCTGGAGGGCGCGATTGTAAACTATTTCGAAAAGCATGCATCTCGTACGGACCGTTTCCCCTCTTCCTTCCCTTCTCGCTCCTTCACCTTCTTACCACTCTGTCTCTCTCTCTCTCTCTCTCTCTCTCTCTCTCTCTCTCTCTCTCTCTCTCTCTCTCTCTTATTTAAATCCGCTTTCCTCCAGTTTCATCTCCGTTTATTCTTCCGTTTTTCTTCTCTTTTACCACACATTACGTTTCGCTCGCTCACCCGCTCTTCCTTCTTCGTCCGCGTCTCACTCTTTCCTTGTCTCTCTATCGCACGCGCACTTTGCGCGAATTAGTATTACGGTGGTGCCTCTCTCGAGGACAATTTCTTCATGCATGTATTTACGCGCGCTGCACATTTCCGCGCGCGTTCGTGCGTATTCGTGCGAGCTCGCACACACAGGCGGATGCGAATGCTAATGTGTGCACAAGAGGCAGAGACGGTGACCGTGTAAATTTCGACAAAGACGGTAGAACGTATATTCATGGTGGAACAGAAAAAGAGAGGAAGGATAAAGAGATGGGGGGAGGGGGAGGGCGAGGGGGGCAGGGGACGAGGGAAGGAAACAGGGATCGAGAAAGAAAGAGAAGAAAGAGATAAGAGGAATGGAAAGAAGGAGAGAGATAGAGAGAAAGAGGCAGGCTGCGTCCTGAGGCTACAGGCTGAGAAATCATTAAAAAAGTCCGAAAACAAAGGAGAAGGGGCGTGCCTGCTGCCAAGATGGCCGTGCCACTGGCGAAGGCAGGAGCTTTTAATTAATGCAAAAAAGTGCGGAGTGGGGCGGTAGAGATGACGACCAGCAGGGGTGACGGGAATCCACGAGAAGCACCTCCCGGTTTGGATTTTTGCGAATTCTCCTTCTGTTCTTAGCGTTATTTCGAATGTAATATCTGATATTTTTACATGTTATTTTTGATACAGAAGTCAAATAGGATTTTGGAAAAGTTCTATAATTATAAATAAAAAATCAAAAATTGCACAACTTTGATCATTTTTCGATATTTTCTCTATAGACTATATCATAATGGGATAGGTTTGAATTTTATTTGTGCATCAACTATTCAAAAGAGTTACCAATGATAGAGATATAAATAAATAGGATATAAATACATTTGTAATAACTTTGACTATACAGATTATAACAGTAGAGTTATGTACGATATTTAAAAAAAATTAAGAACAACTATTTTGAAAAAATAGAAAAGTTAAAAAATACAAAACTTAACTTTATTAAAATTTGTAATTATTCTAAAAAATCATAGATTTCAAAAGTTATGCATTTTTATGATAAAAACTTAATTAATCTTATACTTAAATTTAAATTTTATTCGATTAATAAATTTATATTTGAGCTATAAAGTAAATTTAATATATCTAAAAAAAAAATTTTAAGATATGTTAAAAATGGAACATTTTATTATGTAAATTTTTAAAATAAGATGGCATTTCCATAATTTAATATTTCAAGTTCTATTTTTCATGATGATGCAGAGGGAGAGTACGGAGAGTCTTTGGCGCTTGTGCAAGAATCAACATGGCAGAGAGAATGCGGATTACTATGGCGGCTTTTGGTTCTCTCTACTCCTCATCTTGTGAGAGCGAAGTCACCCTGCGCACCGTTGGAAAACTTGATTATCGGATTTAAATGTCAAATGGCAAGGACCGCGATTACTTAAGGATTCGAAACTATGTACGAGGATGGATGGGTGAACCTAAATCGCTTCTAAATAACAAGCTAACGAGCCGACTTACGAGGGAATTCTTCGTCTATGGTGAACGGCGATTTCGGCGACTCCGAGGATGTCGCGGACCAAATCATTTGCATAAAATCATCATAAATGATATTTGACTTTTATTCAAAAATTTTCTTCAAATGAATTTATCAAGAATTAATATGTTTCTGAATATAAAATTAAGTTTTTACGTTTTAACGTTTCTTAATGTTATTATAATTATTATAATATCGCTTAAAAACTTAGCTGAACTAAAATGCATTCCACTTTATATTCTACAATATGACTTAATTTAATAAATTTTGTAGAGAAAAAATAATTGTAAATACAACAAATAATTTTGAGCATAGAGAATAATATTAAATTACATCTGCGTAATAGAAAAAAATATAGATATAAAAATAACATATATCTGCGTATCGAATAAGATATAGTTCTTAATAATAACAAAACATATTGAAATATTTATCATTTTATACTTTTATTACAAATTATGTATCTATATACATTAATTCTGTACATTTTAACATACATAAATAATTTTATTGGACTTCTTCATCAAATTATATATTTTAATATACAAAATGTTAACATATAAAATATTTTGTTATAACAGTTTATTAGTTTAATTGAATATAAAATAATTCTTTCTTTGCTTAATTAACTGATTCAATTTGAATTTAAATTTAGATTGTGATTTTACAAAATAAAAATTGTAAAATTAAATATTTAAAAATATTATGATATTTATCTAAATTAATCTGTATATAATTATTATTTTTATTAAACCATTTTTTTGTTGCAACATGATATTTCAATGTGCTAATTATAAAATAAAAACAGATTCAAAATATATATTTTGTGAAAAGAATATAAAAGCATCAAAATCTCCAATTTAAGTTGCAAATTTTAATTATTTATTTCAAGTAATGAATAATTAATAATAAAATAATTAAAATAATAAGAATTACTAATTTAAGAAAGATAAAGATGTTGGTTTAATTTTTGATTATATAACAATCAAAAATGTCAGATAATTTAATTAGATAAAGTTAATTATTTTACGAATAGAAACAACTTTATATTATGTAAAAAGATCTTTTAAAATTGCTTCAGTAGTATTTATAATAAGATATTTATAATTTTTGGTTTTAATCTTTGGTCGCATTGATTTTTAACTTTCTTAAATGCTGGATGCTTTTATTTTATATAAATAAATATACATATATGTGTGTGTGTGTGTGTGTGTGTGTGTGTAAATATATATATATATATATGTGTGTGTGTGTGTATATGTTTATTTATTATTATTTTAAATTGACTGATTTTAAAAATTCCCATTAAATAATTTTATGTAACATTACTCATTAATATCCATACATTAAACAATGTTTACAATTATTGTTCGTCAAATGTTCAATGATATTATTGGTAGAGAATTTACGTCTTCTATAGGCGTTTCACTGTCCTCCATCTTTCTTTTTCTTCCGGAGCCGAACGTTCACCGAATTACGGGCTCTCGTTTTTGACTATTGACATACGAACAGGGGGGGGTTGCTTTACGTACCCATGTTCAATTATACGTGTGCCAAGGGGAGCGCAAAAGGGTAGTTAAGTTAGGGCTGTACCTAGACTGAAAGAGTCGCGACTGAAGGGTTGCCAGACCGGAGCCATTAGTAAAAAAATGTTTTTCGAGGGGTCCATTCGAATAACGTGATAACGTAAACTCTTTAAAAATATGGCGAAATGACGAGGGTTATAAAGTTATAAATGACTTACTGATCCAAATTGAAATCTTAATAAAGAAAGAGTGAAGCGTTATGGTTATATTATGGCTAGTAAACAAGACAAAATAAAAGATGATTTATCATTACGCGAAATAAAAAATAGTGAACAAAACCTACTATTAAATTTGAATAATTACTATGGTGGTTTCTTTCATGAAAAAGATTGTGACAAGTTTTTAAATTTAAATCCATATTTTTCAAGTTATATTCAAGTTTTAAATCTTTTCAAAAATTTGAAATCTTTAGAATCTTTTTAGAAGTCTTGGGCAATATCATAAATAAAACATTAAATATATCTTAAGGTCATTCATTTTTCAATGATTTCATTTTATATTCCTACCATTACTCTCTCAGTTTGTATAAAATCATAAGAATCGATTTAAGATAATATTTAAGGATGAATATTATATAAGGAAGATCTTATTTAAAAGAAAAAATTAGGAGATTATATCATGCATCTCTGGATAATATAGTTTAAAACACTAGAAATAAATCTTATCGTTAGCTTTAATAATTTTTGAATAAACAATTTATGTTACGATTTATCTGGATCAATTTTTGGATAATAATATAATATTCTGTAATAAATAATAATTTGATGTCGAGCTTTGATATCGCAAATAGTAATTTTAATATGTTTCTCAGGTAAGCATCATTATTTGGCTGACACGCGTGTGAAAGTAATAATGGCGCGCCTTTGCACTCGACATATGCGCATAAATCTATTATTAAAATTCATCGCTTTTACGTAGGTACCAGACTGACAACTTTATCTCAAACCCTACCAATGTACATATGGAGGCTCCGTGAACTCGAGAGCCGCATTAAAATCCGCGCCATCCATATGCCATCGCAACTCTAATCGCAGCTATTATCGTAACGGACGCGTTCACACTTTTACCTACCGTATGTTTACTTCTCTCCCTTCTCGGGATATTTCTCATTCCCCGCCGTTTGACAATGTTAATGTCGTAAACCAGACACTCAACTTTCAAAAAAAAAAAAAATCGACTGCAATAGCGTTTTTCTCATACGTTTACATTTATGCGCACGGAAAGCATCGATGATATTCTATATGATCGCAGAAGAAACGTAAATGATTGATTTATCAAACTTTTCTTTTATATTGAGAGTAAAGTTTTATTGTAAACATTTTTTAAATAGTTTCTTCTAAAATCAATTGTTTATTTAAGTTTACTATTATTAAGTTTACTAATTTTCTATTAAATTAATAAAAAAATATATTCTTTTTATATAAAAATTCTGATATATAATATTATATTTCATAAAATATTATATATCATAAAAGAAACATTTATATATCAATAAATCAATTAATTAATAAGTTCAATGATAAAATTCATAGATAATAATAATCATCATTATACTTAAAATAAATAATTTATTTAAATGTTTAAAGTAAATTAATTGATTTTGATAATGATTTTATTTTAATTTTAGTTATAATGTTTTATTTAACATACTCGAATCGATTTTAATTACACTACAAAGTTAATTACTTATATATAGAATAATTATTAGAAATAGATATAGAATTAGATTAGATATAAATATAGAAATTATGGAATAATTGTATATGATAATTACTAGATGATCATATTATGTCATGCAATTAAATATCTATTTGTATTATAAAATTAATAAACATGATATAAATTAATAATTTTTACCACATAATTTCTAATATATGAAGATATACTTTTAAATCATAAAAGATTTATGTAAAAGATTTATGTAATTGATATTTTACATAGTATTAAAGACAGTATTAGTGATAACAAAATTATTTGAAAAAAGAAATGTCTCGGCAAGAAAACCGAGAAAGCGCGAGAGTTTAGTTTGGATGAAGAAAGGAACGGAGGGCGTCTTCATTCGCGAGATATCGAAGAGTACAACACACAATTTTCTCCGGACCACTAGCCCGCTACAAAAGATGTCTTCTGCTCCTGACAAGCATTCAGTGAAAACCCTCCCTTCCGTGTGGTGGTGCGCGGGGAAAATTCGTGCGGAATCGAAAGGACATCGGCCGCAGGATATATACGCCGCCACGATAGTACCCTTAGTATCCACAGACGAGGATACGCGACAATAGTGAGGACGCAACGACTTTTCTGTATCGAACCTTTGACAATTCTAAACCAGTAATACCGGGTGTTCCATCGATATCGTCGCGTGTAACGTTCGATGAAGAATGTTTTCACTCGAATGTTTATTATAGTATTTAGGCTACATTCAGATATTCTCCGCAATGGACTTACTTGATGTAAGTCAGTGAAACTGTGGATGTGATGTAACTGTGGACTATTTCATCACTGTAAACATTTCTTATATTTTTTTTTTATTTTTCAGTATCAGCAATTTTTTAGTAACAAATTTTCCTTCTAATTATTATAACATAACAAAAGTAAAAAATAAATCATTAATTTAAAATTAGCTTTTTTTAATAAATAAACACACACACACACACACACACACACACACACACTGAATCTGTTTAATATATTCTACAACTGTGAAGCATTTGTACATTTCGATTTTTATTAGACACCCTGTATACTATTCCTGCTTTCATTTTATTTCCGTCTTTGTCATCATGCTTTCATTCGCGTAGATAGACTCTTCCGGAAAATTGCTGATCAAAATTTGAGCAATTTCTTAAATGGATTCTTTCTCAATGAGAAATCAAGCGGTTAATTAAAAAAGCCACTTGATCGATAAAATTTCTATTAAAAATATGAAACCTGTTTGATGTTAATCCAATTCGTAAAATTTAATGTCGTTTTGAAAATTAATGTATTTAGTCCGTTGTTTAAAATTAAGATATTTGTAGTTTTCTCATATCTTTCAAATGTCTTATTTGCATATTTACATAATGTTTAATATATTTGTATATTTTTTAATTATTACAATTCATTGCTTGAGTTTTCATAGAACATCTTTTTTCTTTAAAAATTTTTGTAATATGTATATATGTATATATATATATATATATATATATATATATATATATATATTTGTTTATATAATTTTCTACTCAAACTTTTTCAATTTCTATTTTTACGATAAAATAATATATTCAATAAATATGCTGTTATTTTTTTATTGAATCTTGTGGATTAAAGAGAGAGTATTTTTTAATAAAATATACATAATTTATCTTAAAATTATGTGTAAGGTAAAAATCAAAGTTTCGGTAGTTTAATCAAAATATTGTAAAGTTACACATTATATCGAAAAATGTTGCATTTTGTTCGACACATAAAAAAAAAAGATCAAAAGATGGAGGGGAAAAGAAGAAATCATAACGGCTTTATTGTTTGCAGGCAATGGTGCATACAGCCATTTTCTATCACGAGTTAGCTCGTTAGCGTTTAAACGTAATTGCATCACTCGTAACTACTGTGTCCCGAGGGTGGTCGAACTGCCTTACGAAGTCGCGTGAGTCATTTTGATTGGATCCAGAAATTAAGGGTGGCAAAATGGCGACCCTAAACGTGCTGATGAAAATGCCTTTGGCAACCAATCGACAATACTACTGGAATTGTACGTATTAATTTTATGTTTTCTATGATGAATGTTTTATATAATACTTTTGTCATAGATATATGTAAACTTTAAAAACAATTAATATCTTTTAAATCTTTATCAGAATTATTACGCAATTTTAGCAACAACTAGAATTAATTATATAAATTTAAAATTGTTTACTGAATATTTTTAAGAATTTATATAAAAGCTTTTAAAGCTGCAGAGAAAAATATATTTTACATTAATAGAAAATTTTTTTGTACAAAAACTTTTAAATTAAAAAGATGACATAAAAAATTCTAAATTTAATATAAATTTCATTGAAGATTGACTGAAGAATTGACTTAACATAGCCAATGACAAGCTTGAATGAGATAAAAAGCAAGGTGGATGTATAAGTATATACGTATATGTAGATAAATACACCCGAGATATCTTGATATTTTATCTCATTTGATTATCGAACCAACTTTATCAAATTTATTATCAATTTTTGGTGAACGGCAATTTTATCCCGACGCACCCCGTCTCTTTGGTCACCCACTCTTTTTCGAAGTAGGGTAACTCCATTTCTGTCTCCAGTCGGCCGGAAGTCTTGCGCAAATGGCTGCTCAACCATTTCCGCACGAGGAAGAAATCAAATGAACGTACGATAGATGCTATAAGGGAAACCGAAGGGATCGGCAGGGATTTCAGGATAATGTGCCTAAAGATAGGTAGCAAGAAGAGAGTAAAAGTCCCCTTCGGCACTCTCGGCGCACCCTTCTGACAATTTTACGGAATGTTTTATCATTTTTTTCTTACCTTCGTCGTCGATCATCTGCGAAAATTCGACAAATCGCATCAGAAATCATATTCGCATTGCAGCGCATCGGAGATGTCAATGCTAGATCGTTCATAATAAGATTATGTGGTCAAGTCATCAAATAATCTACTCTATTTACCCTCTTATAGCTTCGTATTAAATTTCCTTAAATCCATTATTTATAAATAATAAATTTTTTCAAATAATCATTCATATAGCTTGCTTATTTTTTACAAAAAAGCGAAAATGTATTTATATTTAATAAATAAATACATTTTCGTACTAAATAATGTACTATAAGGAACAAAATTTCTCACTATGTTTATATTTTAAACTAGCACATATTTGCTTTCAATAACAAATGTTATCATCCTTAATATTGAGAAAAGATTACTGAATTATTCAGTATAGTCTTGTATTTTATTATTCAAATTGTAAATAATAAAATTAAAAATGTAATCATTAAATTAATCGATAAAATATAATTCTTTGCTCGTTATCCTTGACATACTTATTTGTAGATTTACACGTAGAACAATTTCTATAAATGATAATATATATCTTCATCATGTTTCTCACATGTTGTCATCATCACAATAATTGCTACTATATTAATTACAAATACCTGTATATAACAACTTTCAAAGATAAATGTATTTCAAATATATAATGTATAATATTATACTGAAAAAAATAAAATAAAACATATCTCACGTGTGCAACACAAAAGCATATCTTACCTTACCTCGCACTTTAGCCGCACTTCTTAAGCTCTTGCTGGTGCAAACTATCAATCCTTTTCGGATTCCATACAACTACCATCTTTGAGAATCCTGAACACTATCTAGAACTCCTAGGAGAGTCTTCCTACGTTCCCTTGCTATCCCCCTTCACCGAAGATACGGCTCGCCATAAGAAGGGAACGAGAATGGAAATGGCCGATTCGCGTATACAGGTAAATAAGTGCACGCGTGAACGACACACGTGTACATCCGTGAAAGGGGTTGGTGTCAAGGGAGGAGAGTACCACGGATATAGATGGGGGGATGGGGAGAAAGAAGTGGGAGGAGAGGAATACCACGAACGACAGCCCCAACCGGGAATATTCATATTCCTATTCCTGATGTTGGCACAGCCTGCGGGCCAGACGTGTTCAGGGCCGTGACACTCCGCCCGTGGTGAAAAAAAAAAGAGTGAGTCGACAATGCAACCGGGGTTGCGATTTAAATGCACTCGGCGCCGATTGGCGGATGAGCAGGGTGGTGGGCGTGGCCCCGACGTTGCCTTATGATTTTATATGTAGTCTCTTGATAGCATAGCATTTCCCCTTCGCAGCCTCGCCACCGGTCCATCCATCCGCCGACGATGTTTCCCTCTAACCCCCTCTTTGGGTGTACCCTTAGCCCAACCACCCTTCCTTCTCCGCTTCTTCCTACTCTTCTGCAGTCCCCTTCCATCATCTGTTCTTTCGTTGCGCGAACCCCTCGTTGCAGCCTACATTTGGACGGATGCATAAAATGCATCCGTAGCTGCGAAGAGTCGTCCGCTTCGAGTATAACGTACATAATAGATCCAGAAACGCCTGGCATTCTCCGTTATCCGTCAAGCGGAGAAGGTGGTGGAGAGGAGTCCGATAAAATGGGAAAAATATTTTTCCAAGATGCGTACGTTCACGCATAGAACACGCGCGTCTTTATTGCACTCAGACTTTACTTACCCTCACTCTCCCCTGAGGAGCCCGGTCTTTCAGACTAAATGTGCAAACTCGAAATCCGTTTCCGCGTCTGTCATATCTTCTTCGAAGTTATTAACGTTAATGTTTTCAATCAAAATTAATATCTTATCTGCGATGGAGAACGTACAGGTTCGAACATTAAATCAATGTTAATCATGGCTGTACTTAAAAATGTACATTTTGCAAAAAGTCTCACATATAACAAGAACGAAAAACTGTTGCAAAAATTATTATTTAAGTACTCTGTATTCTATTCATTATTATTATAATAAAATTAAAGTTTAAAATTTTTCAATGCTAAAAAAGTAAAAGATTGATATGCTAAATAAATTTATAAATTTTGTATGACTCTCTAGGATATTATGATTATGGAGCAGTACAATAAATAAAATAAACAATTTTTAATTAAATTATAAAATGTTATTAGTTATATTTTATTAGCAATAACGATAAAAAAAATTAGGTTAATATTTTAGATCGTTTAAAACAATTTATACTTTAATTTACTCTAGGATCTATTATAATTCTCATATTTCAATACAAAAAATTTATAAATTTCTTCGTTCGTGTATACAATTAAGAAAATTTCTATAATACTAACAATGGAAAATATTTTCAGAAATTCATTGGTTTTTAATGTCTCGCAGAATGAATAGGTTTTTATCGAGAACGGTAGCAGCATTCATCAGAAATCGGAACGGAAGATCTGGCCGAAACCTTTGACGCGTAATGAACCAACAAAAGCTCGACCGATCGAACACTCGATGAGGAAACGACATAATATCGTAATGGATTTCATGACCGTGGAGGATTTCGTTCTTTCCTCCTAATGGCTGCCGCAATATGATCTACCGACCGATATAACATCATGGTGCTCGAGTGGCTTGAACCATCGTAGTACGATGCAGATTGCAAGTTGAGTATTAATAGATAGCGGGTAGCAAAGAACCCTCTCGCTCTCCTTCCGTTTAGCTGCTTCAGCACATTAATATTCATAGCCCAGAGAATCCAGTGTCGTGTGCTCGTGTGCCCAATGTTGCTGTCTCGATTTCTCCATCGCGGTGGATTTGCTGTCATCTCCGCGCTGCATCGACACGACGCAACTGCCTTTTCGAAATTTCTTAAGCACACGAAGTGTACAAACATGCCTCCCGCCTTTATTTTAACCAGAATATGATAAAATTGCTGGCTTGTCAAAAGGGGATCTTGTAAGGATAATTCTCGAGATTCTCGAGTGTCTTTGAAGATCGCTATCAAAGGAATTGTTCATCGAGAAAATTATAGCATAATATGTTTTTACGATATCATATTGCAAATCACTTTTAAACTGATCGATAAAAAGTGTTATGATTAAGCTCCGTAATGCCATTACATCAATATATAAAAATATAATATAAAATATATAAAAAATTTATCTTTAATATTATCACCTCAATATTATCAATATTATTAATAATATAATAAAATTAGATGTACTTATAATTTTGATGTTGTATATTAACAATATTTTAAAGTAATATTTTAAAGTAATATATTTAAGATTCTTTATGATAAGAACTGAACGCTATATTTAAATTTTATAATAATTTAAAAAATTTTTAATATTTTTTAATATCATGAAGAAAACGATATTTTATTTAAATTGTTCTAAAATTTATACAACATCGAATAATGTGTGTGAACATGGTTTTTATATCTCTACAAACTCATATTTTGCATCATTATTAACAATATTCTTTTCGTTAAAGTAAGAGCAAAAGTAGCGTCACAAGTCTAAGTAGCATACTTCTATGTATGACACTACACGCGTCGAGGCTACTAGAGTAGAAGTGCTACAAGATTCTCCAGGTTTGTTAGTAGAGTTAGCCTGTTGCATCCTCGATAGCTTCGGGCCACGCTGAAAAACTTCTGGCAAGGTGTAGTGCAGGCCAACACTGGGGGGGAAAGAAAATGTCGGAAAGTGCCGAAAGCGACAGAGATCTTGTCCTGTTGCCTCTCGAGGCACTCGAGTCACGACACATCGTCCAAGCTTCTAATCTGACCTTGAGTTAACACGCACTACGACTTTTGACAACAGCGTCGAAATTTTTTGCTACGATTTACTTCTAATATTTTAAATATTCAACTTATTTATATATTATAATTATATATTATAATTATGTAATTGTTTAGTCAATTAAAAACATTATCATATCAAATATAAAAAACAATTATTTCTATTTAATATCTTTTATATATATAAGTATATATGTACAATTTATTGCATCTTTTAATTAAGATTAAATTGATAAATAATGATATTAGCAATTTATTTATTAATAAAATTATATCAACTGTACTCTAATTAATTTTTAATTAATTAAAACATATTTAAAAAATGTGCCTTTTCCACTTCAATATGTAATTATATATTATGCATAAAAATTTATTATACCGACTAGAGCTTATGTTAATTTTATAAAAGCGTATTTAGTGTCGTATTTGTTTCGTAATAATAATAATATAATTAAATGATAAATAAGACATAACAACAACAACAACAACAACAACAACAACAACAACAACAACAACAACAACAACAACAACAACAACAGCAACAGAAATAATAATAATAATTATAATGATAATGATGATGATGATGATGATGGAGAGTGAGCAATATCAATTCAATGCGCATTAAATGTATGGGATTAATGGGAATCGAACTAACGTTTATCATTCGACAATTAGTGTTTCTACACACAATCGACTTGATAGACGTATCAGACTAAAAGCGATGATGCGTGATGGAAACACAAGTCGTTCGAGAAAGATATAATTACAACTGATTACTTAATTAGTTATGAACTGATTACTTAGTTAGTTAGTCAGGGAGCGCTTGAAACTGTCAAAGGCAGAGATGATGTCTTTCTAGTTTCGATTTTCGCTCTCTCTAACATTGTTATAAAATAAATAATATGATAATATAAACACACATGTTTTATATATATATGTGTGTGTGTGTGTGTGTGTATGTGTGTGTGAGTGTGTGTGTGTGTATTAAATCAGTATATATGTGTGTTAATTATCGTAGTTAATAGATTGGATAGATTGGATGTTAAAAGATTGGATTGAGTAATTTCGAGAAAAGTGTATGTGTACAAAATTTAAAATCAAAATAATTTAAAAGTAAATTCTAAAAATAAAGAATTTTATTTATATATCATCATAATTTTTATAATATACAAAACAGATCAGATATTTTGAAAATAAAGTCAATTTATAATAATATTAAGCGTATCTAATTATTTCCTTAATACGTGAGAATTATAATACTAGCCATTATATTATCACTAAACTATTTCTATTTTAAAAAATAATAAATAAATTTTATTGACAAAAATGTTTTACTTTTTCTGATTAGTTTATATAAAGTACAGTAATAGAATTAATTATTTAATAATTTAACAGTCAGATTTTTGTTTCGGCAAACTATATTATTAAGCATTAACATTTATAAAATTGAGAATATAAAATAATTATTATATTATAGGGCATAATTGAATGCACATATTTTTATTATACTGTTGATTTATAAAATCGATTTACTATTGCGTATATTATCGGGTTATTTCATTTTAAGAAAGTTATTTAATCTATGTAATGAAACTGATTTAAATTAAATACACATATGCATCACATGCGCGCGCACATATATGTTAATAAATAGATTTGCTTAGATAATTTTATTATAATGACATTTTATAAAATTTATATGAAATATTTATTTTTTGGTATTGATTATATTATATATTTTTGTGATGTACACATATGTTTATATAATGCTTTATTATATCGCGAAAGCATCTTTAAATATTTATAATAAAATTTGTACATAAAAAATTTATTTTTAATACTATCTTATAATTTCATACGTAAGGTATGTTTACAAAATAATTTATGGATGTAGCTATTCTAACTTTTCGCAAATTATAAATTAATGTTAAATAATCATAAAGCGATAATAATGTTGAATGGATTTTGTGTCTCTATATAAGCTTTATAATTATCCTTATTATCTTTTTGTTATAGTAGAACAAAAATTATGATATAATTATGACATTTTAAAAAATATATTAATATAAAATATATAAAAAAAAAAAAACGAAAGAACGGAAAAACGAACGGATGCAATTAAGGCGTTTTTTTACATACTCGCTTTTTTCATTTGAGTTCCCCACATATTCCCATCTGGATCTTTGATCTTGGGCAAACATGGCTGCTGTAATTTTGTCGTTAGAGGGGCGTGGCACGTGTGATACCACCGTACCACATGGAATCGTGTGAACAAGAAATGCACACTCTTCGGGAGATTCTCCACCCCTGAAGGGAATTGTTCGTAATGTAATTGCACATAGATATGTGTGTGTGTGTGTGTGTGTGTGTGTGTGTGTGTGTGTGTGTGTGTGTGTGTGTGTGTGTGTGTGTGTGTGTGTGTGTGTGTGTGTGCGTGCACTGACATATGTGAGTGTGTGTAAACATATATACATAAATGTGTACATAACATGTATACATTAGTGTGTATATAAATGTACGAGTGTAGTTGTATCATGGAGAGCATAATTATTTCTTAGCAGAGGCGTACCCCATTGCTGCAATTAAAACACCGAAGAAAAGGCGAGATACGGTAATGAGAGCGGCCAAAATGCAAAGACCTATTAGACCTATTTCCTCATGAATATCTGAACTGGATATAAAATGGTATCGCTTACCGTTTTGTATTCAATGAAATTCATGCGTCGGGAGCAGTTGCAGAGGTAATAGTTGTGATATTTTCCTTTGCTGTTTTTTTTTTTTTACTGCAGAGTAAATTCTAACGCAATATAATACAAAATGCTATTTATGAGTTGTTTAAAGATTTTATATCTTTTTAAAAATTATTTTACAGTATAAATAAATAAATAAATACATCAAGAATACACACGCGCGCGCGCGCGCACGCACACACACACACACACACACACACACACACACACACACACACACACACACACACACACAAAATAGTATATGCATCAGTATAAAATTTATCTTACATGCATAATCATATTTTCAGATAAAGTTAAAATAATATTATTTGTTTATTTAAGTAAACACGATTAGAAATCAAAGAAGTAAGATAAATTATATATGTATGTTATTAAAAAATATGTTTAAAATGATACACTTACTACAAAGTGATATAAACTTTAAATCAATTTCTATCATTCTGTAAATTTTCTTGAAATAAAAATATTAATTGGACAATATAAAAGAGATAAGAGGTCATCTTTGTCTTTCTTTGAATTTATACGACGCAAGGAATATTTCTAATTATAAAAGTATAAAAACAGAGTTATAAAAAAATATATATATTTTCTAATACTGTTTCATAACGTATATGTTAATTTAAAATTTAAAGATATACTTTTTTGAAAAAAATTTTAAAAATATCGTACCCCTAAGTTTTTTAAGTATCCTGTGTAATATAGGCTATTTGTTAAAGGTAAAATAAGTTTTGGCATACACACAACATACAAGACACACAGATACAAATTAATAAAGTAGCAATAATATTGTAACAATAAAAATGCATAACATTGAAATGTCTTTCATTATTTTAGTTACAATAACGGCACTTACTCGTGAGAAATGCAACGATTTATCGTCGGAGAGTCAACAGTTTGATTCGCGATACGGCGGAACGACGACCAGAAATTAGAACGCCGCAAATGCGCGCGAAGAGAGGAAATCGATTTAATAACTACGAGACCGTGACTGTCGAGGAATCGAGCAAGGAACGACTTTGACTGGTCGCAGCCCGGGGCGCCCATAGGAACGCGTTGTCTGTGAATAGAGCTAATCACGTGGACACAAGGATTGTGATTGTTGCCGTATCGCAATCCGTACTCTTAATTGGATCGTATAATGAGCGAATGACGTGCCGATTCTCGGCCAATACCGGACGTGCTTAGACCAAGATCTGACACAAACGACAAATCAGGCCAATTGCAGTACGAGAACGACCGTTCGCTTGGTCAGCTCGTGTCACTGTGAAATTGAAATCTGTGTTCTGAAACAAACTTGTAGCGGAAGCCCCGAAGATGATTCTTATTAAGTTTTCTGTATACAATCTATAAAATATGACGGTACATATGAATGATATTTCAAAGGCAAAGTGATAAAAAGTTATATTTTTTTATAGGAAAATTATCGAAACATTAGACATTTCTCGATTAAAATTAAAGACAATTAAATTTGATATTGGCAAAAGATAATGTATAATAACCAGAGATTCATTAATTGTGTCATAAATAATACGTTAAAATATATTTTATTTTCTAGCAAGAGAAATAAATGGAGAAATTTTGCTTTTTTGGATTGTTATCTTTAATTAATATTAATAAGAACTAACTAAAAAGGGTCAAATACTTACATTATTTATAGATAATCTAACTCTGTCTAAAAATTGTAATCTTTTAACTCTTATTTGACACTAATCTCAAAGAATTGTTACTCAACTTCTATTTCTATATTTTTATCAAACATACATGTATGTGATATAGTGAGCAATGAATATTAAATGTAAGATATAATGCAAAGCGACATCAGCGAATCAAGAATAAACGGTCGCGATCTGACTACCGAAGTATCCGTATCTTTCTTTCAAGAAAGCGCGAGCATTGAATTGGCATAATCTCTCAAATGTCTCGTCTCCAACGATCGCGCGATGTCGTTACAGAAGAAATGAGAGAGAAGGTTGATACATAAAGGCCGCAGAAGCATCGTGGGAAAGCCAGTCTTAAAGTTTAATATTTAACGAGGGTGTTCTCTCTTCCCTTTTCAATATTCTCTCTTTCTCTCTCTCTCTCTCTCTCTCTCTCTCTCTCTCTCTCTATCTTGCGATCGGCTCATGAAAAAAGTATTACGTAATTCCTTTTGAAGCCGTATCCAGTGCACCATTAAGGACGACCGCGATCTCTTCGAACTTTGATGAACTTCAGGATATTCGCCTTAGCTTTTCGTGGCTCATGTTACTGTCTCATTGTTAGAGGCGTTTTTCGGAAGAAACTTCGTGACTTTATCTATGATACGTTGATAGATAATTCTACGACATATACATAATAATAATAAATACATATCTAACTTTCTAAAGCTAGAATAATCAATATATTTTTCTGGATTAGAAACAACAGAAAGAAACATTGTGTATTTAAATACAAAGACACAACTTATCGTTATGCTGTTATTACATTCTTTTTTCTAAGTATTTTTTACGTACGTTTAATATATTACTTATTAAAAATATTTTAAAAAATATTTGTTTGTATTTTTAATACATTAAAGTTGCAACACATTTTATACATGTTTTTATATAATATAGTTTTATTATGTTTGTTTATTATGTTTGTGGATCTTCTTATGTCATTTTTTGAATTCAACTCGTAATTTATAAATTAAATCATTCTTTCATAAATAACTTTTTAATGTATACATTGATTTTATAATAAAAATTAATTGGAGAAGAAGAATATTGATTTCTTTTTTATTTACAGAATTTTATTTAATCTTTTAAATTCTTTTATAATAAAAATAATATTTAAAACAAATATAAAAATTTAAAAATATGTTATAAACAGAAATAATGTATTGCGTGTTTATAAATACAAATCTACAATTATTATGCATAACAATAATTTTTAATCTAAGTTTGATATGATTAAAAAAAATTTATACTATTAAACAAAACATTTGATTAAAAAATGGATTAATAGTCCTTTTAATAAATATGCACATTAGTGTAGCGAATCTATAATAAAATATCTAACTATGTGAAACATTAATTGTCATTTATTGTACATTTTACTCCACGAGTTTAAGAAAATTTCCATAACAAAGCCTTTACAAAAAATAAAATATGCAAAATCATTTACGACAATATGATAATTTTGATGTACATCAGAAGCAATCAAGGATGCGTATTTGAACAATAATTAACGAATCACGCTTTTTCCATCCATTTTACAAAAATCGCTTTCACAAAGATGTTAATTCATATGTAACAAACACTGACAAACTGATCGTTTATCGCAAGAGAAAATATTCAAATATCAAGCGTCAAAGTGATGCAAATTGCTACATTGTCGGCGTAAAAATTTTCGATGCGATCAAAATATACACATTCTGTATAAAATAAATGTTAATATATATACAAAATATACAATAATATTTTATATAATGAAATATATTATAAATAATATTAAGAGATTAAGCAAATAAAGCAATATAAATAATAGCTCTATAATACTCGAGACGTGTGCGTGTCATTACGCAGAACTGAGAAAATGAGAAATTTTGATCGAATTTCAGTTCGTTTCTGAGCACGCAGACGGCAGCACATCCAGAATTACCGACTAGATATCTGCTGCCATCTGTTATATTCTTTTTGAATCTAGCATTTTGTAAAAAAAAATATTAAAAATGATTTAACTGTTTATAAAGATTTCAAGCACAGTTTTATACATATTTATTTTATAGTTGAAATTGTTTCAACTTTTAATAATAATAATAAATTTTAGTATTATAGTAATAATAAATATTATATTATCTGTGACATATTTTAAAAAAAAAATATTTTTTTTTCTAAAATTATATTTATACTTCTCCTAATTTTTAAATTTAATATATTTGTTAGTTTACAAATTACAAAAGAGAACTTTATGTATATTAATAATGTTTATATATAAATTATAGCAAAAAATTTACAGATTATATAATTTCTAAACAAGAATTTAACTTTGTGAAGTCAATTAATAATAATATTAATAATAAATAAAGATGTCAAGTTTGTACAAAGGGTGAATTTAAAATTAGAATTGTGAAACACATAGAAAATATGTGTTAAAAAGAAAAACATGTATTTCGGAAACATATATATAAAACATTTGTTTCATATATAGAACATTTTAGACAGTAATGTTAACTTGAAAGTGCTTAAAAATTTAACCGTTATTACTATCAAGATTCACTCTTCAAAATCTGGTAAGGAATTACATTTCTGAACAGTTCGTCAAGTCGCAGTCAATGTAATGGGGATCGTAGTTTACCTTTCGAAAACTAGATTGAAGATATGAAGTTGCGTCAGTGTGCACATTGTGAAAATGTCGAGTGGCCGTGGATACTTGAGAACTCATGGGGTGAAGATTAAGAGAAAGACTACCAGTTAGAGGCGATGACTGGCTGACTTTTTTGAGAGGCAAGAATTATCTTGTCGTTCGTCGGACTATCTCTGGGTGGTCCGATTCTCTCGCGTCGGAAAGCTGCGATGTGCGGCCAGCATTAATGAACCGTTTTAGTAACAAAAGAGAAGTAAAGGAGAGAAAGATTACGTCTTAATCATCAATCATACAATTGAATACAAATATACTAATGATTAATCACATATCATTAACGTTCGAAAAAAATATAAAAACGTTAATGAAAACTATCAGATTTTAAATAAAACTGTAATTTATACAAATAATATCCAATTATAACTTATAAAATATAAACTATAAAAATATGAACTACAAAAAAATCACAATTTTTTTAGTATTACAATACAAAATCTTGTAATTTTAATGTTAATTTTGACTTAAATAATACATAACTTGTTCATTTCTTGCAACGTGTAGTCACACACCCAATGTTTTTATTTTATTATTATTTATTATTAAATAGTTTGCGAGAGTACAATATCAACTCTTGATACAAGTGAGACAAGTTTAAGATGATATTAATAACAAGTTTATAGATGATATTATGAAATATCGGCATCGTCAAAATTGTTGATATTATTTGTTCTTGAAATATTTTATTTTTATTTAGGGCGAAATAATCTGAATAACGCACAATCGGGTATCCCATCGCGGTGAAAACAGGACGAGCAAGTTTTAATGATCGGACATCCTTCGCAACAGTTATTCAACTCAAGAACGGGCTAAGCCGAAAGAGATCCGGCTTGTCCGGAGGAAGGAATCCGTGGAAGGAGAAACGGCAGGCATCCTTCCTTCAGCAGAGGATACTTAGGATTAATCAGGAATGCTGTAATTGAATTTAACGTCTGAATTGAATATTTTCGCTTACAAAGAGTCGAGAGAGAGAGAGAGAGAGAGAGAGAGAGAGAGAGAGGGGGAGGAGGGAGAGAGAGAGTGAGAGAGAAAGAGTGAGAGAGATGGGAGGGGGAGGAGGAGGAGTATGGTGACGTAGACGAGAGTATGGGAGAGTCCGTGTAATTGGAAAAGCTTGGGATTAACAATTTTGCAAGACTCGGCGAAAATGTTCTCGAAAAGAGGATTGGCAAGGCAAGGAGATCCTCCGTGACTTTGTATTTGCATGTGTACATTTGTATTATTACGTGTACACGTAAAAGAGATGGACGTAAAGAGATGGTTTATCGATATTGGCGATGAG
The DNA here is from genome assembly GCF_055798465.1 of Pogonomyrmex barbatus. Classification (NCBI taxonomy): domain Eukaryota; kingdom Metazoa; phylum Arthropoda; class Insecta; order Hymenoptera; family Formicidae; genus Pogonomyrmex; species Pogonomyrmex barbatus. Next base: position 6,805,611 of record NW_028297193.1, read on the forward strand.
TCTCTTCAGCAAAATCTGATTGAGAAATTAATTTATGAGATTCCACATTGAGAAAGTTAACTAAAATGGTCGTGGATCGTGCAGAAATTTTATATGCGTATATAAATAATATTACGCTTATAAATTATCTTATAAAAATTTTACAAATACGAAGACGTTTTTATTTCACGTTGCATATAAATAGTATTGAGACATTAGTAGGTACTTTTGATACGAAATTTATACAAAATTATAGTTTTTTATATTACATTTATAACTTTTGATAGAAAATGTTCTGTCTTATAACTTATTTTTATCTTTTTGAAAATTTTTAAACGGTTAGTTAAAAATATAAAAATTATCTCAAGTTATAAACAAAATAATTACTCGCAATGTTTTATATAATTTAAAGATAAATTAAGAATATCTATGAATCACTTCCTTTTCTTGACGAGAGTATGAATGTAAATATTTAAATGTAATTGTATGACTTAAATATTTTTTAATTTTCTTTAAAAAAATATGAAAAAATTTCACATTTTCATAACTTTTATATATGTTTTTTCTATTAAAAGAAAAAAAATCTTACAAGAATATAATTTAATTTTCTTGTTGTTGAGTGATAAATTTGTCTCTTGGGCATTACTTGTCTTAACAGATTACAGGTCGTTCTAAATTTGACCTATTGTGCATGCTTGACAAGTGCACGAAACCGTGTGCGTACAATATAAAGCAGCAAATGTCTTCCCAGTAGAACGGACTGTGCTCTTTTAAAGTTTAAACCTCCTCGAGCGGGTTTACTCGAGGCATCTGATTCATCTCGTTTTAATAATCGAGGTTTCTTGTAGAATTACGTTGAATACGGCAATAAATACGGACAAATACAGATTTTTAAGGAGAAATTACTGATATAATCTAAATTGAAAATTCTCAGATTATTTTAAAAAGTAGTACTAATATATAGTTCTAAGAAAAGAATTGTGTTGTAAAAATGATGATTAGATTAAAAATGAATATTAAAACAAAATATGTAAAATATCGAATAAATATCATTTATATAAAGTTAATTTTTTACTTACGCTGATCTTCAATATTTTATGTTATCAGTTTATATTGAGTTTCATTTAGTATATTAATGTGCTTAGCAATGTAATGAATAAATTAATATATTAATTAAATATTTATAATAGCGGAAAGGAAGTTTTAAAGGAAGTTTTAAAAGTTTTAAGAAAAGGAGATTGCATCTTGAATACAAATCTAATCGATATAATTATAAGATCTAATAACTCTAATATCTATAACTATTAACTATGATAGTTAAAAGTATGCTTTATGGATCATTCTATCTTATAATTCATAAATTAGGTAATAGTAGTAGCTAATAGTAATAACTGGCTAGAAGCTAACGCTTCTTTTATTTCGTTAAGAATATAACTCTGTATCCCGTGCGAATACGGTACTTTCGTTCACGGTCTGTTAATTTATTTAATTACGATAGCAGAATAATTTACTTTAGGCGACAGGAAATTTGAGTCAAATGTAAAATTAGTTGCAATACTTTTGAAGTATCCAAATTATGGAACACGCATAGCTACTGCTAACGTTTAAACTTTATTAATTTTATCATTAATTTCTATAAATTTAGATATAAATTATACAAATAATTTAATTTTCGTTGAACAATAACATCAACATTAAAATATGACAAAAAAATATGAAGTGTTAATAAAACATTGATTAATTTTCAGGTATCTTATTGTATAATTGTATCATTTTAATTACATGTATATAATAAATCAATCTCACGTGAGTATGTGTGTTTTTATATGTGTAAGTATATGTATTAGCTTAAATAATATAGTTTAAATAATGTAACTGCTGTCCTTTCATTTCTATTATTACGAATAAATTCTAAAATTGCATACTTTTGCATATTTCTATCATTATAATATAAATAACTTGACTTATCGAAATAACACTAATTTGGATATGTGACAATATAACAAATTGCAATATGTTAAAGTGCTAAAGGTGTATTCAAACAGTAGTTTAAATAATCTTCATAAACAGCGGTATATCAATGAAAGATCCTTCTGTTGCGAGTTAAGGTTTTCGCGAGTGCAACACAGCGCAAAATGTACAATAATCCCTTGATGTTAGTAGCGAATATAAAGGGGAGAATCGCGAAAGAGGGTGTAGCTCTTGTACTTTTCTTAGTCTGAGAAAATGAACGAAGAAGTCGGAGATTTTTCAGCGAAACAAAGCTACCAGCCCGAGATATCTCTCTGAAGCTCTAAAGAGGCCTTCAGAACTCCTGTCTATTATTTACACGGCGCTCAACTTTGAGCTATTATGTTTTGCTACAATTGCTTTTTGTGTCCATTTACGTATACGTTAAATACGAGCGCCGTAATATCACTAGAGACGGATGTCTTTCTTTGGACACGTTGATTTGGGGAAAGTTGAGCATTTCTTATGTTATTGTTCAGAAATATGTTGTTTTGATTTATTTATACAATCTGTTATATAATCTTCTTATTATTATAATTGTAAATGTTTGTTAATGTTTGTTAATTTATTGTAATTTATTTAATGTATGTTTTAACGTGTGAGTGATAAACAATAGCTGCTATGTAAATAATGTAAATAATGTAAATAATATTTATATGTATACTGAATTTAACTTGAATTTTAAAATTATATGTATATTGTGTGTGTGTGTGTGTGTGTGTGCGCGCGCGCGCGCGCGCGTGTGTGTATACGTAAAGAAGTTTGTTTAAACACAACTTTTGTTTAAAAAAATAATTGATCAATATTATAATTATAAGTAATAATTTATAAAAAAGTATAAATTTGATATAATAATATTATGTATCTGTGCAAAGAAATTTTAGCAAGCTTGAAAAAGAAAAAAACAAACAAAATAAAACAATAATAAATAATACAATATAATAATATAATATAATAGGAGAACGGAAAGAACACAAAAAACATAAAGAACGAAAAATAGAAATTAGAAATAGAAAGAATACACAACACAGAAAAATAAAAGGAAACAAAGGATACAGAATTGGATGAAGAAATAAAAGAAAAATCTCGTTTTTTTAAAAAAAATGGCTCAATTTTGATTAAAAAATCAATCATAAAGCGCGTCAGAAACTTTTGAAAAAATATCGCGATATCGGAAACGTCGTCGAGAATCAGAAATTTTCACCCTACCCCTTTTACCACTACCACTTGCCACTAGTCGCTACCCCAAGCTCACCGCCACCTACCTTCTGTTGAATTGGCAGTGTTGGAAGTCACGGCAGGCTTGCGAGAAGAGTCGACCTTAAGCAGACCGGCTTTAAGGGCGTGTATCCATGCTCGCTCACCATCGGAGTGAGTTATAAATCGATTTGTGTTCCGGCCAATGAGGGTTGGAAGTGGTGTGTTCTGATTGGCCGGTACCTAGACCACTCCCCCAGTGTTAATAAAGGTTCCGAATGAAAGCCGGTTTCACAACGCCACAATTATTGCTTTGCAAATTATAGTACAGATCAACGATGCTAAATATCTATATGTAATCTTTTACGTATTAATAATAAAGAATTTGTAACTTTATATTAAAATATTAACATTTCTATCAAGTAATAGGTATAAGATATATATTCAGCAATTTAAATGAAAAAACATTTTACGCAATTACAACATTATTAATATTCAGCACGTAATATATTCATATAGCAATATTTCATATAGCATATTTATATAGCAATATTTCAATATTTATCTCTGTTTACATTTCAACAAAGAAATAAATAACTTTATAAGCTGTTTATACACACCACACACACACACACACACACACACACACACACACATTTATTAATTTGTATTCAAACGTTGACTACATACATTATACTACACACACACACACACACACACACACACACACACACACACACACACACACACACACATATTATTTAAATATAATGTATAGCAAATAACATGCAATTATATATCATAAAATTTAATAAATATTAGATAAAAGTAAAAATTATAAGTCGTAATCCAGCCTAAAATAATATAGAAATTATTAATATTAAAATAAAATAAAAATTACATTGTTGCCATTACTTATAAAACAAATATTAATTTTGTATAAAGAAATAATTAATATTATATACATATATACACACACACACACACACACACACACATATATATATATATATATGTGTGTGTGTGTATAAATATATATATATATATGTATGTGTATGTACGTATATATATATATATATATATATATATATATATATGAAAAGTACCTTAAAACGAAATATATTACAATCATTTGATATTCGTAATTGTAGTATTACTGATGAATTATTTAACAATAGAAACGAGAGAGCGTATATTTATAATTACCTGGAAATATCGATAGCTTATGATATAATGGCAGTGCAATGAATTCAATATGATCCACATCATTTTCAGTTATCTCTCAATTAATTAAATAAACAATTTCGTTACATCATGAATTCATAATCTAATAAATCTAACTATTATCAGATCTGTGTTGTAATAACAAATTAATAAATTATTTCTCTAATGTGATATGTTATGTTAAAAATTAAATTTGACAAAACTCTTTCCATGTATTTTATATGTGTGTGTGTGTGTTTGATGTGTGTGTGTGTGTGTGTGTGTGTGTGTGTGTGTGTGTGTGTGTGTGTGTGTGTGTGTGTGTGTGTGTGTGTGTGTGTGTGTGTAAAGTCAGAAAGAATGAAAGAAATAAGAATTATTTTCATTCTCTCACTTAAATTGATCATGATTATAGAAGGAAGATACCATTTATTGATACCATTTATTGTTAAATATAGAAACTTTTATAGTTTATTTAGATTTGTTCTATATAATATTAATAAAATTAAATTGAACAATGTTCAATGTAAACGTTCTGTCATATAAAAATATTTGTATAAAAATAATAATACAATTGTATTAAATAAGTAGGATTGAAGAAAAAAAAAACTATCAGAGATATAAAGGTCATAGACGAGCTCTTATATACTTTACCCTCTTATGATTCAGGTTCAAGTTTATTCACTACTGTCTAGCATCGCTCGCGCTGTCCGAGTATCCATGATTGAGCGCGAAAAGTTCCTCTTTTCTCCATGGTGAACCGTTCCGCCGTAGGCGTAGCCACGTCGAGGCGTCGACATCGCTAGACCCCACCTTCTCGCTGGTAACTAGGGCTATGTCTACTCGGCTGGCCGTCTCAAAAAGCCGACCAATCCGCGATACGAGACGGCCACTGCCAACGCATAAAGTAGCGGAGGCGCCTTTGTCGCCTGGGTCTACGAGGGGTCGCAGAACGGAGGGTAAAAGAGGAAGAGATGGGGAGTACTGTCGGTGGGTACCGCGGAGGAGAGGGGCCAGGCGCGAGTTGACGAGTTGTGCGCGCGGATGGGGCAAACACCACCCTCCGCGCGTAAAGGGTACGTGTATGAGTGCATGTAGTGTTCGTACAACCGCCTCCGGGGGTTTCCCTTCTTCGTGCCCGTCGCGCACCCGTCGAGCAACCCCGCGTTATTCGACGGCTCAGTTGTCCAACGCCGCGACGACGACACGGTTGCGCCACGACGGCAGATACACGAGCTGCTCTCACTGGGACCATCCCTTGAGCTTCTATTACGCCGCCCTCATCGTTATACTTCTCGAGTCACGAAATCGCGAAATCGGGTGTTCATTAAACGAGTTCTTTCCGTGTTTTCCGTCAACCGAGGGAAATTCTACAATTAGGATAAATGCACCGACAAAATGCGATATCCAAAGACCGTTTTGTGAGTTGAAAAAGACCAACATGGCTTAATTGGATGATATCAACGACCTGCCGACGGTGGATCGTATCTTCGTACGGATATAAGCGCGATAAAAGCGCCCAATATGACAGATACGTACGCGGAGACACATGTCGGCTGACATATTTCATCGAGAAGACTGATCAATTTCTGCCGAACTTTTTGGAACAGCATCAATTTTTTTTCTGATCTCCATTCATTCGCACGTTTTCCTAAAGCGTAATCATTCAAGCTTTTGATGCGTCAGTATCATTCCAATCTGAGAATTTGAGGTTTCGTCAGTTGCTCTTAAAATCAATTTATCTCTTGAAGGAGATGAAAGTACACGATTTTGCGAAAAAATGATTCGATTCGCCTAAGCTTTTATGAGCTTTTACGTGCTTTTATGAGTGCAAAACTACGCTTCTATTACGCTTACCATTCCCAACGTGTGTTATTAGTGTTTATACCAAAAGGAGAGACACAGTTTCAAGTTATATTAAAAAGGATCGCGCACAGAGCAGTGACAAGCGACAGACAGAGCAATCTGTACTTGATTACAACGAAAACATTCTCATTCTACGTGAAGTGAAGAATACAAAAAAAGTAAAAGTATTAGATTTTTGTACTTTGGGCGAAAGTAAGTAGAATTCGGCATTTCGTTTGACGGGAGTGTCTTATTTCGTCCTGCCGTCGGTTATCAAACGTTGACAAGAAGGATCATTCTCTAATGATCCTTCACTTTTTACAATGATGATGAATCGATTTCTATTCTGTCGTTACTGAGCACGCTAATTTATATCGCAAATGTCTATTATGCAATTTTAATTTTCACAAATATGTATATGCGGAAAGCATTTCATTAGATGTTCTTCTTATGAATTGCATACAACATGACAGTAAATCTAATTTTAAATAGCTTTACGGAAAAAATGTAAAATTCAGAAAAAGCATTTGTATGAAAATAATCGCCGGGGGTAGAAAGTGTACGTAATATCAAGGCCTACCAAGAGAATTTAGAAATGCAATTTTATTGGTTCTGGCAATTTTGCGAAAAATTATCCTGGGAATGATACTAGTGTTGTAACCCGGATTAGAAATTTTGCAATGTCTGCTGGGTTTTCTACGAATGCTAATGTTTAAACTGTAGAAAGGCAGTTGGGCACACAATATATCTAAATAATGTACAACGACTCTTTTCGATCGAATTCCTAAATGTCGGAAGAAGAATCTTCCGAGAGAACCGAACAACGATCAATCCGAGAGACCTAATCACTTCGCGAAACGATTGAAACGATTGAAACGATTGAAACGATTGAAACGATTACAAACGATTACTCTAGATAAATCTCTCGGATGTATTCTGACGTTGGCTGGCGGCTCTGTACGCAGCCCAACATACGCTCGCAGTATCTTCAGCGCTCTCAAAGTTGTCAAAGTTGTGAATCGAGGATCGACGATCCTCGCTTCGTTCTTGCGAATACGCGGTCGAGTATGTTGCTCTGAGCTCGCACGGTTTTAATCAAAAGTCACGAAGATGCCGCAGCAGCAGCAGCAGCGCTCGGCTTTTGCGATTCAGGAGCTGCTGGGTCTGGATGGTACCGGGAATAGGAGTGGTACCGATCGCGGTTCTCCCCAAGGATCGCCGCCCGCCGGAGTTTCGGCCGTTTCCTATGCTCCGGCCGCGCCTCATCACTCGAAATTATGGGAATACATGCCCAGCCTAAATCATTTAGGCAATTTGGGAAATCTGGGAAATCTAGGGAATCTGGGCAACCTTACAGCCTCAAGGATGGCCTATCTGAATGCGCAGGCGGCCGTGGCAGCCGCCTTTCTACCGCCACCCCATCCCCACCCGGCTCACCATGTACCACACCATCAGGTACATCAATCAGGCCAACTTCCGGCTTCGCCGCCCGGCGTTAACTTGCATCCCGCAACACACGCGCAGCATGTACTTCCTGGCACCGCTGTTACCACGAATCATCATCAACATAGTCCAACTCAACACACGCCGCCTCATGGTAAGTCAATAATTTTAGAAAATTTGAATTTCTAACCATTCAGATTTATCCTCATTTTCTATTAGGTCAGGTCCTCAATTTCAAAAATTTGAATAAAAAAATAATAGCATGTAATTTAATATTTTGTCTCGCAAAAAAATATTTGATGTATACAAAACTAAATATCGATAATTTTCTTCTTGTCTTATTTAGACATTATTTATAAGATATGCAATTGTACCGAATGAGCAAATTTATATACGTTGAAAAGAGCAGAACGATAGAATATATATATATTTATTTTCTTTTGCGTTTCTCTGCGAAAATATTTATTTTTTGATTTGTAATTTTCAAAAATTTCAAATTATCTTGCGATAAAAAGTTTAAATTTCCATCATATCTTAAACTATCTTAAGTCAATATTTCTTATATGATATATTTATCAATATCTATATCTTAAACCATTTGCTAATTGTGAACGAGATTGAACTCATGACCCTCTGTTTCACCAACACTGAAGTAAATTAATAGGCGTATCGTCATTCTGGCGTGAAACGAGCACTTAACTGCTACTTATAGCTATCACTTAACAGAGAGCCACTCAAGATCAAGTTACCGAAAATTGACACACTCCTTTGTCGCGCATCATCGTCGGCATTGTATGCCAAGAATCTGGGGGAATTTTTGGGAAAACGGCAGTCAATCGGACAGCTGCATGGCTGTTTTATATCCTCAATGCACATATGCGTTAACCGAGCTCTACTTGAGCGTCCGTCACTCGATCAAAATAGAAATTTACTTTTATTTACTGAACATGTTGATTTGCCACTAAATTGAGCACGAATCACCCGATGCATTTAGATAACCAAAAATCGAACTATTATTCCTTGTAACTTGAAACTAGTTTTAGTTCTAGCGCATGAACAAATAATAAAGAAATTTATTTCCTTTCTCTTGAATTTATAATATTCTTCTTCTCTGCATTTAATTAAATGAAATTTTAGCAAAAATAATCAACAGCGTGCAATTAATGATACATTAAAAATGTAACATGTAATATTTTAAAGTTATTAAATATTTGCTTTAATCCTGATTGGAAAAAAACATATTTTAATGTTGACATTAAAGCGACGGAGAGAAAGGAGAGCCACGAGAGAAAGGATAGAGAGAAATGAGCATACTGTGGGAATTGATTATTTTCACTAGAATAATCCCCAACGTTATGAATAATTAGTGGTATAATGAGTTGAGTGTTAGGCAGGCCTGTAATGTCTCACCAAAACACAAAGAGCGTCGACAAAACTGGCTGTCCAAAATGTTCTCAACTTACGTCGAGACTTTAATTTGGAAAACACTAAAATTATTGAAACATATGCATAATGAAACGTAAAATATTCTACTTATTTATCAGTATTTATCAGTATTAATTTGATTATATTATAATTAGATAAAGATGTGAAATAAAATTATATATAGATACATATTATTATATCATATAGGTATATATCGTAGGTAATATGTATTATTTTTTATCTCTTGTATGATAAAGATAATGTATCACTTACATTTTTGTACAACAAAAAGAAATACAATAATAAATAAAAATAGTTTTATGAAATAAAAAATACGTTTGGATTTTAAACATTTATTGAAATATTTAAATGTAATGTAATATTAAGCTTTGTGTGTGTGTGTGTGTGTGTGTGTGTGTGTGTGTGTGTGTGTGTGTGTGTGTGTGTGTGTGTGTGTGTGTGTGTGTGTGTGTGTGTGTGTGTGTGTGTGTGGTGTGTGTATACAAATCTATATATGTCCCGCATTAAATTTAAAGTACACAGAGAAATATTTTCTTAAAAACTATATGCATATATTATATTGTGTAAATATACAATAAACACACAATGTCTTAATTATATAAATTAGTTTGTTGTATAAAGGTACATATTGATTCTTATCGTAGCAAAAGCATATAATTGATTTCACCAAATTTAACATGGCATTATGTCATTATTTTTAAGCATCGTAGATTTCGCGGCGTAGAACGAATTTTGAGAACGATTTTCGGGTGTCGGATTCCAGACAGAACACAAAGGTCTTGCTGTTCTATTCAAATGTCACTCTGGCACCTCGTCTTACAGCATTTATTTGGTATGCTCCATTCGTTCGTTTTGTCTTAAAATTTATATAGACTTAAAGACGAAAGTACAGGATAATATCTTACTACCGTTATGCATTTAATTTATGTTTAATAACAATTATATCAAGTTTCTGTTAAAATGCAATTTTCAATTTATAAAACAGACTAATTCTTTATTAATTTATTTGCAACTTTTTAACTTTGTTTTTCTCTGTAAAATATGAATGAAAGATTACATATAAATAAAGAAATGTTTTAAAAAGTTTAGATATAATAATATTAAGAAATTGGAAAATTTATATTAAAAACTAACTTGTTTAATTAAATAGCAATTTTATCAATATTAATATAAAGTTTAATATTTATTTTGTCATTTTTAATCTTTCAAAGAAAACAAACAATGAATCACAAACAACATTAATTAATATTTAAAGTTATTAATGCTTACGAAGTCGTGCGTAATTATACATCATGTTGATAATTATATAGTATTAATAATTAAGAATCATGGTGAACTATAACGTTCTCAAATTTTGAAAAAAGTGATCACAATAGAGATAAATAAATCAAAGAAAATGCTCAAGTTTTCGTAACGTAGGATGTAATATATTATCATGGAGAAAAGAAGAAAAGAAAATGATAAACGTAGAAGACATCTTTGTTTATAGAAAAGTAAACTATACATTGATGATTACCAACGTTTAAAAAAGATAGAGAAAGGCACGCGAGTGTGCGATAGAAAGGGAAAGAAAATGTGAAAAAGGCAAGTCCGTGAACGAGCTTCTCAGGCGTTGATAGGCAATTCAGTTGATTGCCGACTTCAAACGATCCGAAAAAGCTGCTTTGAGACATGATGTGATATAATAACAATTACGAGATATTTCTCATAACAATTAAATTTCAGTCATATATAAAAAGCTTTATTTATTATTTAATGTTTTATTTATATCAAATCTTTTGTTTTGCACAGAATTGATTTGCATGTAATAAAAATAGAACATATAATTAAAGTTATTGTAAATATATTGAGTGAAATTTGAATTTAGAGAATCTTCGATCTTAGAAGAATTTTATGCATCTATTTAAATAAATAATAATTTTTCAGAAAATAATTTTTCATTCTGAAATGTAATTCTGAAATGTAATTTTAAAAAGTATTAATTGCATTGACAATGAATCAATATTTATATGATTCAATATTTTAATAATATAAAAATTTTGTTTAGCTACTATATTTACTTAGATTTATTTGTTACAATTTTGAATAAAATAATTAAAAGGCATATATTTGTTGTAAGCCTTTAAATGTCCTTTAAATGAAAATATATGCGTATGTTATATAATAGAATGTAAAAGAGTTTTAATTTTTATTCTCCCTCTCTTCGCCCCTTGGTGTATCTAGAATTTTTGAAAATATTAAATTCAAATATAACATTTTTGAGATTGTGAAAGCAATCCCGTCCCGTTTGACTATCCGTTTATAATGTAAACATGTTTAATCACATCGGCTGATATTTAGGAATTTTCCTGACTGAGTCTATTACAAAATCTAATATTTGAACGATCAATTGATAAAATGGACAATCGAATACCACTCGAGATTGTAAAATAATCATCATAAATCATAATCAAAAGTATTTTCGATAAATTTGGACTTACTATATATGCAGTTTTCTATCTAATTTATATGTAGAATTAGATCGTTGACATTCGTCGTGGATTCCTGCACATTTTTATTGAAGTAATATTCTTTAAAAAGTTGCGACAAAAGAGCGGAAAAAAAGAAGTGAGATAGCAAAGGAAACGGTATGTATAAAGGGTGTGGTTTGTAAGGATCAATACTAGATTAGTACTTGAAAGCGCAACCCTATATCTTTTATCATTGTTTCACGTTTGCGTTGATACAAGGTTTGCGCGTAGAAATGTGCGATAATGTGCTCGAGTGAAAAGAAGTCTGACAAATTAGCAAGTTATAAAATTATCAGCGGGTTTTGTTTCCAAGAAAAATGCCACGTACTTCAACATATAAGAGACTCGCGACGCCGACTACGTTTGCATACATTTGCACGTGCAAATGTACGATTTTTTTGCGCAATCACGTGCAAATAAGTGGCTCGCGATGCAAATTAGTTTACTTGTAGTAAAACCGATATAGAATGAAATTTTTGTATTCTCTGTAATACTTATTCATTTATCAAGAATCGTTATCAATATTCGAAATGATTGCTCCACTCTGTACGAGATAAAATGACGACATAAAGTTGTAACGCAACTAATGTAATAATATAATTCTCTAATTATACAGTAGCATTTTATAAGAAATTTACTTAACTTATATTAAAAATATTACAATAAAATTTCTTTTTTCTTCTTTTCTGAGTCTCTTTTAACATTTTAAATGTAAATGAGAATAAAGTACGTATATGAGAAATTTGAAATGTGCATTAATTTAAGATTTCTAATTACATGATAAATTAACGAAAATATAATGTGCTTCTTAAAATATTATTCAAAATTTTATAAACAACTTTAATAAAAAAATGTGAAACAGAAACCTATTTATTCAATAAACAAGTCTCCAAAAAGAGACCAAAAGAAGTTGCAAACTAAAGTTTGTAAAAAAAAAAAAATAAATGGCATTCTCGCTGTAACGGATATATACCCGTATATTCTGCATTTTTTATATAATTCAAATATATTCCGAGAGGTTTTTTTTCTCATTGGTTTATTTCGTAGAGGAAAATGCAACGCAGTTGTGGAACCTAGCTCAGCTTATGCAATTGCGAATGCAAATTAAACGAAATTAAACAGTTAATTAAAGTGCTGGTGCCCCCGGAGAAGTTAATTGAGATTCTTGGGAGATTTGTCGCGCGGAATGTCTTAATTTAGTCCCTTAAGCGCCCTAACTCGCCTTAACAACTTAGAATAATTGGATAACACTGCCGAGGCGCTCTCACCGCTAGAAGGAGGAAAATTTAGTCTTCCAGCACGGACGTCTCCTTTTTTTTAAACGCATCGCAATTCACCTTACATACCCAAAGTAATTATTGATTTTTTTTAAATAATTTTCAGTTGCGCGTTACATAGAATAAAAAGTAAACAAATTAATTTTTATATATATTATGAAGAAAATTTTTTATTCTACTACATTTTTTCTTTTTCGTTGAAAATGAACTCTTCAATATTTTCAATCAAAAATATCTATCGAAAAAAATAATTTTTTTAGATAATATAAATATTAATCCTAGACATGTTGTTAAAATAAAAAAATATTGATTAATGAAAAAAAAAAATAATTTCCTTTATTGAATTACAGAGAATATAAACAGTACATATAATTTAAAACAATACATATAATTTTCTTGTTATTTGTCTACAAATTATATATATAAGATATTATAAGTTCTTTTTTTATGTTTGTTTATTTTACAAATATTTATTTTTGTGTAACATTAACGTTTACATGTATGCATGTTATGTACATGTACAGATGTATGTGTATGTATTATGCGTAGAAATAATAAAATTTACAATACATATAATATTAGAATTATTTTAACCATAACGTTTGTAGGTTGTGGTTTTATTTTCCCGATACTCATATAACGAAAGCAAAAATTCCATTGTACATTTTAATGATTACATTTTAATTTGCAGCGTATATTTTTACCATATATTATATTTTAATTATTATTTTTTACTATTTGATAATAATTAAAATATAATAATTAAAACTCTGTCTATATATACATGCATTAAAATCAATATTATAAAATACCAATAAAGAAAATATTTAGTATCAAAATATTTTTCGTGATGTTAAGCACAAATTTTATGTTTATATGTTATGTTCATATGTTATATATTATATGTTTATATGTTTATATTTTATGTTTATTAAACTTTATTAAACTTTATTATATAACTTGAAATACTTATTGGATTAAGTGTTTAAATTTATTATTTTACTTTAATGTTTAATTTTTTGAAATAAAATTTTTCTGGATAAAAATTCAAGTAATGACATTTTATGATATTCACTAAAGATAAAGAGATTTAATATTAAAATCAAAATTAATTTAAAGTGTTTATAAAGTGCTAAGTATTAATAAGAGACAGTTTACTGTATACATACACATATATATATATATATATATATATATATATATGAAAGAGAGGGGGGGAGAGAGAGAGAGAGAGAGAGAGAGAGAGAGAGAGAGAGAGAGAGAGAGAGAGAGAGAGAGAGAGAGAGAGAGAGAGAGAGAGAGAGAGAGAGAGAGAGAGAGAGAGAGAGAGAGAGAGAGAGAGAGAGAGAGAGAGAGAGAGAGAGAATTTGTTGAGAAACATGTTATATCTTCGCTTGGCATAACAATCTATTTCATATTCTCCCTTCAATCGATTGCCACGAGTTTTCCCGATTTGAGCAGAGAAATAATTTTCTCTCATTACACTCTTGTCGCGATGTCAATCATTTGACCCTCGTCGCCGCAGTACCTAATCGTATAATCCGCTCCAACAAATCAATTCGGGTCTCCGACAAAAGCACCACTTCACGCTCTATAGCTTTTGCCTGGAAACTATGCTGATTATGGAGATATGGAATTTTGCACAAATTTTGTTCAAATCATTTCGCATAATATATTATGATGCAAGAGACGACATCAAAGCTTCAAACTTGTTAATGATTTTGTCATATTTGCCAAATACTAATTTTGGATTATTTATAAATTTATGATAATTTGTACTTTGAAACAAAGCAATATAATATTAAATAATAATATAAAATACAGAGAGAAAGAAAGAGAGAAAGAAGCTAAAAATAAATAATATATTAAAAGAAATACGAGATAGTGTAAAGTAAAAATGGTGTACCGCATTATCAAATTGTAGATCTAGACATCAGAAAACAAATTTTTATTTTAAAAAACATTATATTTTCTGATAATTTATTTTAATTATATAAAAAAAATTTCATAATGAATAAGAAGCGAGATATAAAGCACTTTTCGGTTTACATTTCTAATAAATTATGTACAGGTTTAATTAATACAATGCAGATCTTTTTTCATTATATATATATATATATATATATATATATATATATGATAATTTTCAAATTAATGTATTATGACATTAAATTAAGAATCACGTGATCTACGTAATTATTTAATATTATAACGGCTAAAAATCACAATTGATTTGGAAAGAATCTGGCATTGCAATATCGATATACAAATGATCGATCTATCACTTCTGCGTGTAAAACATGCATGTTAACGCAGTAGATGTGTGACTCGTCGTATTATAAACTTGTCGGCATTGTTTCAAGGCGGCGCGTACATACGGCTGGCTATCAATCGGCCTTTTCGTGCGGGGTACTCGCCTCGTAAATTCTCACCCTTTGACACGCGCCTGATACGAACCCCGTTCTACCGGCGGGGACCGGGAACAGCTATGGCTGTGCGCGTCGGCGCGACAGTGGCAACCCCGTTGGCGCAGAAACTTCACCCCTCGGGACCTGCGGGACGTTAATGAAATAACACGGGAATTAGTCTCGGACATTACCGACAAACTATGTCCATTACTGTGCCCCGCGAAAGTATAGCACCCCACGAAAGCTGAACTTTGGGTTGCCGTACCAGGACAAATTGAGAAAAAGGTTTAAAAAATTTGAGCAAACTATAGCTTTTCTTACGTCGTATGCGTATAATAACATTTATCGTACATTTATTTAGAATATATTATTTAGTATATTAAATCGTATATCGTAAATTCACAATATTTTATTCTGTAGAAAATTGAAAAATATATAAATGTACGTAACATTACCTATAATTGTTATTATTTTACATAGTTTTCTTCTTTTTAATTAATTAAATAAGTTAAATACTTAAAATATTATGACTAAACTAATTTTTGTTATACAGCAGAAAGTCTGCTATTAATATGACTAATTTATAAATTTAAATTTTGTTGTCACATTAGTTAAGTTGTCTTTTATTTTGTGCAGTATCACTTTATTCTTGAAAATGAGATCTACTATTCTTTATCTTTAATTTATATCGTTTAATTTAATTCCTCAATAGCTTTATTTATTGTTAGTGAGAGGACAGTTCTTTTTTTACGTCGCTCTCTCTGATATATTCTTTGCTCATAATATGTTACTTAATCCGTACACATATAAGTAAAATATATACCCTTCTCACTCACACACGCACGCACACACTCGCACGCGCGCATGTACACGTACGTATGCGTATACATATGTATATATTATACATACGTATGTACGTATATGTAAATACGTATGTATGTATATTTCGTTGTTGAGCTTTCAAGCGAATAAGTCGCGCAAATTGGTACGACGATTTCCAGACCAACACCTCGATTGTCCTCGCTAAAGAGTACTTCGCGAGTATACATGAAATCACGCCTCGAATACACACGCGTCGTTACTATCCCTCTTCCCCTCATCACCTTTTGCCATAACACGTTTCTTTTGCGTTTTTTTTTCTCCCCTGATCACTTTACTTTTTTGCTCTCGTAGCTTTGGCATACAGTCTTCTTCTTCCTTGTCCGTAAAATCCTTTCCTTGTTGATCCCTTTATTCGTCTTTCTCCCGTTCGTTCATCTCATCGTTATTCATGTATTTCATTTCTCTCTTTTCCATTTCTTTTCTTCTCTCTTTTTCTAATATACCGATTTTTCCGGTATATATCATAGCATTTTTATACTTATTTATTCTGCAACTAGTTGTCCTATTTTGTCTTCTTTTGTTTTTTCCTTAATATAATTCTTCCTCCTACATTACATGATCACACTTCTTCTTTTTCTATTATTCTCATTATATTAATTTGTTTTTTCATGTTGACTTTATTGATTTTACCTCTTAATAGGCATATATTCTTTTTCTTTCTCTTATTCTTGCTCTCTCTCTCTCTCTCTCTCTCTCTCACATTCAGTTATTTATTAAATATTCTCGAATTTCCATTAATTTCTGCATATGGCAAACGCAAATTTAAGAAGAACAGAGAGGATTCGATTCCTTTCGAGGAAATTGCATGTCGAGTTATCGAGAAGATACGTTCGAGCAACGTGTTGAATGAATCGGCGCGTCTCGCAGCCGTCCGCGTACACGCCTTCGACCGTAAAAGAGACCCGTGGAGAACGCCTTTCAAGGAGTAACCGCAAATCCTAGTATAATACTAATAGGACCATAATAGGGTCAATAGGGCTTAGCCGTGCGACGACAATAAGATCTTGTCAAAATACGCTGGGTAACACGAGCCTAGGAAACGGATTTTTCTCAATGGGGGTCTCTGTGTGTCCGTCCCGCTCCCGCCCCTCTGCCGCATCAACTGGCGTACGAGGCGATGCGCATTATAAGGTTTTCAAAAAATCTGAAACCTTCCACCCGTGTGCACGATTGAGGTTTAAGTTTCACCACATTCGGCAGCCGCCGATTTCGTGAAAGAAAAATGGATAGGAAAAACCGAAGAATGCCATATCAGTCTAACACTATTGAGATTTCAAGTGAACAGTTTTACACGTGATATATATGTTATTTGCACCGAATGCCAACTCAATTTCTCCGGAGATATTTAGAACAGTACTTACGATTATACTTTGTATTGCATACAATGGTCTAATTAATAGCATTCTATAAAAGATATACAATAATATTTAATGATATCTTGATTTAAAAAAATTTTTTTTTTTTTTATAACGATGCTGGTATGGAAATGTTTTGATATGTCTTGTCAATCAATTGAATCAATGAATATCAATGAAAATGTCACTAAATTACAAGTCTCTCTTTTCTCTCTCTCTCTCTTTCTCTCAATTATTCTATTAAATTTATTGTACAATATCATTATGATTTGAGACATGTCATGCGTCCATTATCGCGAGATACAATTCAGTGATCCAAGATAAATGATGAGTGATTTAATAAACGTAGGGCAATCATCTTTATATAAGTATCGTTATACTCAGGATACTGTACAACTCTTCTTAAAGAAATATACTACCTTTTGCAAAATAAACGGTGAGTTGGGCTTGTTAAATCGTTCGTTGACGGGATCGTACTTTTCTAGATTAATTTATCAAACAAATGTGCAAACCCGGGTCAAGCTTGGCATCCCTATTTTAAGATGCCAGCTCGTTAAAGTCGTTTGAGGGTGAAGTTCCGTTACCATCATTGCCACCGACTTTCCCTTCGTAAAACGCGAAGTCTATCTTGCAGTCGCCAACAAGCCCCAACTTTCTTAGAAGGCAAATCTTTTCCAACCCCTGTTTTTCGCTACCCCAGTATCTACGGTGTGCACAGTGAGATGACTTTATCAGAACGTGGTTTCGTTGTGTGAAGCGTCTGAATGTGCGACGTATATTTTCTGAAATATAAAAAAAGAATCTACGTCAATATTATACAAAAGAATTAGGAAACTAATTGATAGTCAAGGAGTAATTAACATTTACATAAATATTTAAGCGGTAAGCATTTAAATAGAAGAATATACTATGCGTTAATTCCTTAAAAATTTAAGAACATTAATTTTCGCAACATTAGGCAAAAAAATTCATATTTCATAGAGAAGATATGTTAACAAAGTAAGAATGCTCTCGTTTATCATATGTTAATCGATTAAAAGAAGATCAAGAACATTGAAATATAAAATACTTTAATAGGCACAATATTGAAATGATAATTAAATTAATTCCGCATAGTTGTTAATCAAAATAATGCATAATACGCATGTATGCATGTACTTGTTTATTTAAAAATACATAAAGAAAAGCAAATTTAAATTATTATTATTTCTTTAAATTTAAGATAAATTTATTTTCCGGTTATTTATCAGTTAAACTTGCGTACAATTAATTATTTATTAACACTTTACTTAATTAATTATTAATCGATATTTTTATTAATACTATTTTCGTTGTTGTGTTTTAGGATTTTCGCAATCAAAAGGATCATTCTCCAATACAAGTCCAGGTGAGTTTTTATAAAAGTACAATATTTTTAATTAATATTATTATAATATAAATCAAAACGTAATTCTTAATTATTTAATTAGCTATGACATTAATTTATTAAAGAAAGAGAAAGAGGAAGAAAGAAAGAGAAAGAGATAGAGTATGCATATTAAAATAAAATAACGAATAAGGATAATTTTAAATCCTTTTTAATATTTAATGTTTTCACTTTAAAAATCTAATAAAATATAAGGATTAAAAAACTTGATTTTATAAGAGAAAACATACATCTGTGGAAAATTGTAATTTGTTTAAAATTTGACAGGATAATAATTAAAAAGAATCATAATGACACAACGTAAACATAACATTTTTATATGCAGACAGATTTCAAAGTAATGTAAGCGTTTTTATGAAGTTTGTAATGAAATGCATTAATCTTTTTTCGAAATGGTAATCTATTGTCGAAATGCATTCATATCGAGATGCTTTTTTCAAGAATGAACATACACATAGTGAAAAATTGATTATATTTGTATGATATGTGTATGTGATACTTTTGTTCTATTCATTCTGTAATATTTTTGTGTTATGTTTATTGTTTACGAATATGAAATATACGTACGTACACATGAATAATAAATTTGTCTCGTTGATTAAGTGGACAATAGATGATTATATTTTACATATATAGCTTCCAAAAATAACACAATAAAAACTAAAAATTAAGGTTTACTTCGTTAAACATTATTTCATAGATTGCAAGAAATTTTAAATTTGTTACTTAATCATGTTTAAATAATAGTGAGTAATACAAATACAAATTACAAGGCGGAAATACAATCGAAATATTAATAATAAATAATATTGGCAATTGTCACTTTCATTTCTTCAGCTATGAGTTCTACAGATGCTATATCCATTATCGCCATATGATGACATCATTGGTGCACATTGAAAGACGGAAAAAAATTGATTACGTATTCATGTGCGCGATGATTTCGATTTTTCCGAGCCATTAAGCGCGGCCCGCTTGGCCCGCAAAGCGATGTCGTTCAAAACAGGAGACGACAAGTTGAAAATGATTACCGAGGATGAGCTTTGCTTATCTAATGGGGAAGAACTTTTGCACTACTATACAAACAATATCTATTGTTACATTGTACATTCGAATAATTAATTATCAATAGCAATTTTTTAGAATTTGCCATGTATAACGTTTATTTTTTGAAATTCCTATTATTTTTATTAATATTAATGAATTAGATGTATGGATTAATCTAGAATATTTGTTTATAAGAATTCTTAAGTTAGTGAAAAGTAACAATTTATAAAAATAATATTAGTGTATATGCGTGCGCGCGCGCGCGCGCGCGTATATTTAAAAGAGAAAAGAAGGAAATATTTAGTAATTATAATTATTGAAAATTATGAAAAAGATTAAAAATAATTTTCTTCAATTTAAGCATCAGCATTATTTAGAAATAAAATATATAGTTTTAATATTTGATTTAAATATTTATGTGTATGCGGGCGTGCGTGCATGTGCAAATATTTATGTGTAATAATTTGACTTTAATCATCAAAATATTAAATAACGAACGGTGATATATTTATTGAAAATGATCTAAAACGGATTATTGATGGAATTTTTAATTCCTAAAAAAGATTTTATTTTTAATTTAGATAAAATAAACAGTCAATAATTATTTAGTTTTATAGAAAATATAAGCTAGTTATAGAAAATATAAGCTTCATAGGATAATAATATTTCAATAGACGCCCTTAAGAAGCCGATTTAAGATTTGACAACAGGCGTGTCAAATGTACTCGAATTTCTAGTATAAAAAAAGTATCTTGTTACCGATTAACGTAGTGCTGAGGTATATTTAGTATCACTAGTTTCTCAAAATATTTTGACGTAAAATATATCTCCGTGCAAGGCTGGGTGTTACAAAATTATTATTAAGTATCTTATTAAATATTAGCTGCATCTGAGTTTATATAATTCTTTTCAAATTACGAATGTCACTTATATAACGTAACGCAATGATATTTATTTCTTGAAGTCACAAGATTCTAATTTTATTTTAATTGCAATTTTGTGTCTAATACTTTTATTTAAGACATGAAAGTATTTTGTATTTTATGACATTTTATAATCCGTACACATTTGGACGTGACTGTTGTTTGATTAGTGCTGAAGGAAATTTGCAAAAATTCGTTGTGCGGAAAATCGACGAAAGCTGGACGTTTAGATTTCATTTTCACATTATTCCACATCGTGTTTCCGCACATCTTCAATTTTCCAGCAGTCTTTTCCGAACAGTACCGCCACCACCGCCCAAAGCGGCAACGGCAAATCTTCTTTTACTTGCAGGATTCTCCGCGGTATTTTTCTTTGCCGGCAAATTGGACTATTACGCTCGTAGCTCTCGTACCTCAGAAACGCGTTTCCGCGAGAACAGCGTATTTTCTCGCCCATCCACTATTTGGGAGCTTCTTCACACTACGCCTGCTTCTCTCCTCTTCTTTTCTTTCTTTTTTTTCCATCTCTGTCTGCCTTATATAAAACGCATCTCAAAGTGCTACACAGTTGTTAAAACAACCAATTCCGACGGAAAGTTTCTCGTTACCGGTTATCCGCCGTTTTGTCGTGGGTAGCTTCTACGTTTCTGACATATATTTGGGACTCGTAAAAGAAAATATCATGCGTTCGCGACGAAGTGTGAAGATTACTTCGTCCGAAACATTAGATTTCAAAAATCGTTTATAGTTGACAATATAATTGAAATTTTTTAAAAACATTGTCATGTGTGTATGTGTGTGTGTGTGTGTGTGTGTGTGTGTGTGTGTGTGTGTGTGTGTGTGTGTGTGTGTGTGTTTTATGATACCTCCGCACAAATGAATATTAATACTATTATTGATATTTATTGTTTATGCGATTTGCAAATAATTGACATATGGTGAATACTATTTTTTTTATTTTAATACATTAAATTTCACATTTGTAAAAGCGTTATTTCAAGGAATTCAGGACAAAAAATTAAGATTTGAAATATCAATTTAAGTAATATAATACACACGTATATGTGTGCGCGCGCGCGCGCGCGCGCGCGCGTGTGTGTGTGTGTGTGTGTGTGCGCCGATATGATACGATGCATCGTTAATGTTTATTGTGGAAATACGTCATTGCAACGAGTCTTTACTTTCAGACAGGCCAACTATTGCCCTGTCGAAAGGGGCTGCACGCTACGGAGCGTTTATAGGAGTGCCAGAAGCATTGCCGTACTCCAATCCAATCATCTCGTTTCCTCTCGTATCGATTTCATCGTCCGCTAGAAATTTCCTTCGTGAAAAGAAACGCATAAGACAGCCGGAGAGGGGAGGACAAGCGACGGAACAGGGAATTACGACGGTAACTCGCGAGACGGACGATGAGGAGAGAATAAAACCCCGGTTTCTATAAACGATTTTGAAATTGTGTGCGTCTCGGCACGACTAGAAGCCTGAGAGCCGGGGGTAGCGGGACAAAAAGGAGGCGGAAGCGCGGATAGCAGCGAAGCCAGGAAGGGACGGCGAAAATCGAAGTTGGGAGTCGGCATAAGATATAGAGAGCGAAGCAGGGATGTGGCTCGTATTTTTCTTCTATGAAAAATTAAGTGCGTTCAACCGTAAAGGAGCTCGTGCCTGATTACTAGCGTCGCTTGAATACGAGAACCTTGCCAACATTTTTGTCGTAAAACGGTTTCTGCTCCAAAGGTCTATACGCTGTGCATATTTGCGCCGATGCCTTTCTAGATCTATGTCGCCTCGCGCGATATGAGGCTGATTCAATCGTCTATCCGAGAAATGAGCCTTCTTTTATCTTTCAAAGCACATTTATAAAACCACCTGAATTATTTTTCTAAGATGGATTCATATGTATGAATATTTTTTGCAAATTAATAATATTATAGTACCGACTAAAATATAAATAACTATAAAAAGAATTTAAAAAACAATTTTAAAAAAAAGAATTTTAAGCAGAGAAAGAGGAAATATTTAGCGATAAATAAATCAGAAAAAATATTTATCTAGTCAATGATATGATAATAATATATTCTAGATGATAATATATTCTAAAAGTTGATATTAAAAGCAAAGCAGAGATAAAAATAATAATTAAGAAATAAGTTAATATTTTATCTTCATCATTTTTATGAAGATGGATCTTATGGAGTCAAATGTAGTGAAAAGCGATTTTTGGTTAAGCAGTGAGCGGGTTAAACTTGAAAAGGGGACTCTATAGAAGTGAAATCTTTCGAATTCGTCTTCCTGCTATAAGTGGATCATCTTTTTTGTTTCTACCCTTTTTTTTCTTAATCACCTGCAGATGATTATAACAGCGATAACGATTTGAAACCAACGTGCTCTCGCTTGCAACCGTTTTTTTATTCAGTAAAGTTTGTTGAGGGAAAAGATACGAGGTGAGGGTGTCGTACTAGAGACGGAAATGAGCATGAGAAAAGGAAGAAAAGTGAAAGAATAGAAGAGAAAAGAAGAGAGATGTAGCTAAAAAAGACAGAAGTATACGCTGAGGGAGTCTATGTTGGAGAGGATGAAACAAAGATATTAATTAAGAATTAACATGCGTACAGAAACTACCCTTAATTAGTAACAGCCACTGCCGTCGGGAGTATTGCTGGGAGTCTTTCGTGTCACACATGGATTTATAACGCTGTTGAATATCAGTAAGATATCTTATTTGAATTGCGAATTTTGTAAATTGTAGAGAGTTGTAATTTCAATTTTGAACTTAAGGTTTAAAATTTATTTTAAATATTGATAAATATTACTCTGTGATTATACTATAAAATATGAAACTCTCTTTGCGTAAGCAAAGTAGAAGATTGTTACTAAAATGAAACGATGCAGTTGTTTGTGATTACACATTTTATTCATTTTTGTAAAATACTAAATAGGACATGGAAAATTCATTTAAGAAATTCTTTTGCGATAAGTCTTTTTTTTACGATAAGTGACATTAAGCTGGATAACGTGCAATTGTTTTTACTTAGTTTTGTTTACCTAAATAGTGTATTACATTTCTCTATTTTGTTATTACTAGGAGAAGCAATGCATTTCGAATCACTTGAATAGAATAGTTTATAAAACTGTTCTTTTGCTCTTATTAATTAGCGACAGATGATTTAGAAGATCTATGTTCAAATATTAAAATGAGAAATTTAAGAACTTCTAGCGTTCCCTTGCCGGTCACATCCTTCAATATTTTTCGTGATTCGTTGTAGGCAAAATCTATACACGTATTGCATAGGGTATGTGAAATTATGACGTCATCACCTGGAGGCCATTTTGGCTCAGCTGGTTGTGACAAAAGGCAACTCGAATAGCAGGACGCCATGTCCTGTCCCACGCCCGTCACACAATAGACAACGTACGCATGTTCACTACTACTCATATGCGAAGTCACGCGTTTTACATGTATGTTTTATACATTATTATATGAGATACATACAAACTTTATACACTCCTTTTAACTTTTATAAACATTTTATATTATGATTATATATTATAAATTAATTTGATTATATAGACGTACTTTATAATTTGAAAATTATTTTCCTTTATCACTTAATATATGTATATATACAAGTGCAATAATTTAAAAAACGTTATATATTTATATTTTATAATATTATTTAAAAATATTTTTTCTCCGTTAATTTAAATTTATTTAAATATATTTAAAACATACATCGTTATACTTTGAAATTGAATCAGAATAAAAATTAGATATGTATAAAATGTACTTACTTTCAATTTTTATTTATACATAAATATTTACAAAAATGCTTTTTGTACATTATTACTTATATGATAATTTTTATTCATTTAAAGGGTGAAGGAAAGAGGATGAAAAAATGTAAGAAAGGAGGTGCAAAGAGGCAAGTTCTTGCTTCAGAAAATATTTTGACATGTACGAACGATGGCGGTGGTTGCATGTGATGTGTCGGGTAAATTTTTTACGTGGGGGTTTTGGGTTACACTGTATGGGTTGTCGCTTTAAAGCGATACACGACTCGTATAAATATTGCGCGCCTGAAAATGCATCGTCAAGAGCACGTCCGGACCATCCTCGACTCCTCGAGGTGGAATTGCGAAGAAAGGTAGACGGGTGAGGGTAGTGGGAAGAGAGGGCCCTTTTCCACCCCTGCTTGTCCTCTATGCGGATACAGTGACTACATTGTGGGTTTAGGGTTCATTGTGCGTCCGGCACCATGGGCATTGTCGCGCTTTTTTGAGAGCCGGAGATTCACACCTTTTCACAGGCGCGATTTTCCACGATGAGCGCGTTCTATTGAGCGAAAGAGGATGGAACGAAAAATCAGAGGATGAACAAAACTGCGATACAAATCTTATCGAGACTTGTCGTTTTCGAAAAATTTATGCTGTCCAAGTTTTTGATAATGTTATTTTATACACGATAATAATAGCGAAAATTAAATAGCATTATTTTTTTGTAAAATGCCAGATCTCATACAATGTGCGGTTATTTATATTACAATTGTGATGAGATCCGGCATTTTACAGCTTTCATGTTCTTTATTATTTGCGTTTGTTTTTCATAAACATTTAAGTTGCTGATTATTTTTTAATTTTATTATCATTACTCTTTTATAAATATAGTAAAATGTATGTTTGTATGTTGTATTCTATTTGTGTGTGTGTGTGTGTGTGTGTGTGTGTGTGTGTGTGTATGTGTGTGTGTGTTCAATTTTACTCAAATTGTGTGTTGTGTAATTAATACAAAGTTTTTTTTATCATACTAACTAACATATACAATCACTTTTGAGCAGTTTGTTAATTATAATTGCTTCAAACATTTTTGATTTCGATAATGTCAAAATTGATACAAATTATTATCAATTTGATTGTTGATATTGCATTTTCTTCTGTTAATTTTTGAAGAAAATTTACAGTGATGTTTAATGGCATTAATTTCAACAAATCTTCTGAGAGATGTATTTTCCAATATTTTATAGAATATTTTATAGAATTTATAGAAAAAAGATTTCAAAGATCACGTCTCTTTCTTTCTGTTTATTGTAAAGACAATTAGACTCTTCTCGCTAACTGGACCTAGAAGAGAGTTAATAAGATGTTGAATTTTAGTCTGATCGTTAAATTTCTTTTGTAGTGTTCATATATCAATAATGTATTTTACTATTTATTTTTATTTTACTATTTACTTTTTTATAATTTCCGCATTCTTCAAATAAAGTGTCATGACAAAAATATGTTAAACGATAATATACAAACTTAAATTAATTTCGGATTTCGCACATCGGATTTTCGCACATCGAATGAGCACGGTATCTTATCTTTATCTTTTACATTGCGGATGACTCAAACTAAAGTCGAAGCGTTACATATTTTTAAGTTGTAATAAAGAATGTCAATTGCGCACTGTAAACAGTGCTGATTCTCATTTGCCTATTTACTACATCATATCTAAATCACCGAGAATCACCTCATTAATATTAAATTAATTTTTATTTTTTATATTTATAAAACACGTATAATTTTTTAAAAATCTATATTATTTTAATAAATTATTTTTATGATATTCTGCTTGTGATAGTTTTTTCCTAAAATAAATTTTTTGTTAATTTTATTTAAGAGATTTTTGCATCTCTGTGCTTTTATTTATATTATATTATATTATATTATTATGTTCTTCTATGATTATATTATATAATCTATACAATTTTCTATACATGTACATACACACAGATTAATGTATATCATTGCATATATACAATTGCTGATGTTGAATAAGATAGAATGTTAAACAACAAAATAAATTTCAGTAATATCACCTTCTCTATTATTTCAATCTGTATTCGACGATTTACCGGCTATGTTTAGATCAACATATGCAAGCGTAACTTTGTCTGGCGCCAAGAAACAAAATATGTAGCGCAAGTTCAGAAATATAAAGTTACATCGAAAACAGCCGGTAGTCAACACTTTCCTGAAACGTTACATATGTCTTTAGAACGCTGTATTGCAGTTCTTGGGATAGACTACTTTCGGAGTGTCTCGTAACGTCTGGCACAAGACTGTTTAGTTAAGTCAAATAACAGATAATTGGCTTTTAGCTTTTAAGTATACACGTTTTATTACTTGAAGAAGATATATATTAACCGATTATAAACAGTACTGAATATTAAACGATCAAAATTGTCGTTTTTAGTAAGGATACATTATATATTTTATATTGTATTAGTTATGTTTCTTAAATCAAATTTTTGATTTATTTATGGTTATTTTACAGCATTATTTTACAAATAAAATTTCTTCTACTAATGAGATGGTTAATTCTAGCACTTTGGCAAGTAATAATATTAATGATACAATAAATACAAGCGTGCACTATCCGAATAATTATGAATTCATTGAATCATGAAATGTCTCAATTTGTATATTCACTGTTCACTCGGTTTTCGACGTTTAATGACATTATTTGCAAAAGCTCTGTTATTTATCATAATTATTCCATTCATGTGATATTCCATATCATTCACACATAACTGTTTTAATTAGGATAAATTATCTGAATACATTATCTCAACACATTAAATGACAAATGTTATTTAAATAGAAAGGGTGTTTATATATAAGCAAAAATAAAAGTAAAAATGAAAAGAAAAAAATGAAAAGAACTAGAATCATTAGAATGTACAAGGTTTTCTATGATATAATGCAATCTTTTATAATTCAATATTAATAATAATCGTAATATTGATTGAAAAATCCAGTTACGAATTGTCACACACGAATTATCTGTCATAAAGAACATTAGTTCTCGATATATATAAATGCATAAATTGAGTATAACTGGATAAGCATAATAAATATTACATACAACTAAAAAATTAATATGTTATCTAATTCCTTTGCAAAATTATATATTTATAACATGTAGATTCTGACTTTAAAGATTAACGTAAAAGTAAATTTTATATATTACTTACATGTTGGAGATAAACATTATATTATATATAAAAATTGTACTGAAAATGTTTGCCTGTTTAAGATTTCTATTATTCTATTTTTCATTTAAAGAATATGTCTTCAGCACATATATCTATATATCTATATATTTATATCTATATATCTATATTCGATATAATCAAAGAATACAATCTCAATATTAAAGAAAAAAAAAAATTAAATGTACTCGGTACATTGTTCATATAAAATAGTGTATATAACATCTCGGATATAAAGGAAAGAGATACGTAATTTATTTTAGTGATTCTCCGAACATTTTTAGAATCTACATATGTTGTTAGAGTAGTCAAAGTATTGCTTAGTATTCCATAAATTGGATGGGATTCATTTTTTTCGCCTTTTTTTTTCAATCCACGAAAAATACGTCGAATATCATTGAGATTAACTATCAGGATGCTAAATTTTCCACGATAATCATCGACAATTTCCTCGGTCATTGATGTAAAATCAATGTTCATTGCGAGACCAATGTGAGGATGGCTTCCGACAGTGCACCGCGGTGGGTGGACAGGAGGAGGCGGAGGAGGAGGAAGAGGAGGAAGAGCAGGAGGAGGAGGAGGAGGAGGAAAAGGAGGAAGAGGAGGAGGAAGAGGAGGAAGAGAAGGAGGCGGTGGCTACGACAGTGGCAGCAACAGAAGGAGACGAGGAGAGTGAGAGGAATTAATGGGGACGGACTGTAGAAGTGGCTATAGCCTAGAGTCGTGTTAGGGCCAGGGCCATTAAGCTTAATGACATAATGAAGTAAATGGCTGTGCATGCCATGCCACGCCTGGGACTATAGCTTATAACCGCCGCGCCTCCATCCCCGCGCAATATACTGCGTGCCAGGAATTCCTGACTTATGCCGCTACTGCCCAGTCGAAAGGGGTAGCCGTTGCTCTTCTGTTTCTCTTGCTCTTTCACTTTCTCTCCCCCATCCCTCCTTCCTCCTCACTCTTTCTCTTTCTTTTGTCGGTATTCGTTGATCTCTCATTCTCTTTTCCGTTATCTCTATCTTTCTCTTTCGGCATCGCCTTCTCTTACTCCGTTTGTACATTACATAAGGGGTGCCCTACGAACCGCTTGCACACGTGCTGGAAGTGAATTTATTTCGGGAATTGCCAAGACGTCAGCGTCCGGACGCCCGTCGTTTTCTGGGAGACGATCTGCTAAAAACCTTGTCTTCTGTGTTTGAATATTTTGTTAAAGTTATATATTGGATTTGTGTTGTGTACACTTTCTTTCTCTTATTATCTTGTTCGACATAAACATATTTCTTTTATATTTCAATTAGATTTATTTCTTCTCTCTTGCGTGTAATAATTAAAAGAAAGTTGATATTAATGTCAAAAAAGTTATTACAAAAAGTTATTAAATAAAATAGAAAATTCATAGAATATTATATATAGACATATATTATTATTATATGTAATACAAAATGCTTTTACACAATATTACATATAATATATGTGTATATACCTAATATTCTCCAAAATCATTTTGTATTATATTTAATATTTTTTACTGATTCTTATTTACTTTTTTTAATGTCAGGTTTCCGTTATATGTATAGCTTTTATAACTTTATATATATATATATATATATATATATAAAATTCTTAAAAAAACATCTTTTAGCTATATATATATATATATATATATATATATATATATATATATATATCTCGCTAAAAAATGTATTTTTAAGAATTTTTATTAAAATACACTAACGAGCTGTTATATGTGCAATTTATTCTCAAAATAATTACTTTATTTTGTTTATTACAACATGAAAAGAACGCAATATCATAGATAGGTAATTAAAAAGTTTTTGCATTTCTTTCTATAGCATTCACGGGCATGAGACAAAGCCTAAGACATCGGTAAAAAATGCTGTGTTTTTGGGCAATCAACACTTTGCTCTTTGTTCTTACCTGGCACTTGAATGTACGGACATCACAATATTCACACTAGTCTTAAAAGTTCTCGAATTTCGAACATAATTATCGCGAGAATGAGAATAGATTGAATTAAACATGTAAAAACATACAAGGTGTGAGTTTTATGTCAGGTAAAAAAAAAATAAGATAAAATATTGATCAAGAAATATTGATGATTAAGAAAAAACAAAAATTTCGAGAATTATTCAATGATTTGAAAAATTTATTGTTTTAGCTAGTCCAGTCATAATTATATTGAATGTTTTATTAAAAAAATTCAATTCTATATACTTTAATTAACAATATAATGTAAGAAATAACTAAAAAATTAGTTCATGTGTAATTGATTAGAAATTGAAAATTAAATTATATTTTCTATAGTACAAAAAACATAAAAATCATATACATTAGATACGGAAATTATTTTACGAATAACAAATATATACAATAAATTTATTTTCCACTCGCTTCAATAGAATATGCATATACATCATTTATCGCCTTATAAAATTTATCTTTATTGAGTACTTAGTACAGAAGTAATAAAAGCAAAAAGAATCGCAGGCTTTTGCGCAGCGTGTGACTCTTCAGAAAGCCCAACGATCGAATCGACTAAATTAATCCGACTCCAAAAACATCGCAGGAACATTAGTAGTTTACCCTAAAGCTACTGGTCGGTGTGTTACAAGTGTTTTACGCACTGTAGCATGGTGCAACAAAACTGGCAGGGTGAAGGGTCCCTAATCCACCGAAACATCCCTTGGGATGTATCTAGACTTGGACTACGCTCGAATACGCTCCATTCGCCCTTCTGACTATGTAAACGACCGCGTTACACGTTTCATGTATTCTATGAATAATTCCCAGTTCGATGCATTTTTAAAAAACGGCAATTGGCGCCTTGACATTTTTAATGTGCACAGTGTCAGTCTACATGGTAATTATTAATCAATCATTAATTTTAATTAACAATTTTTGATTTTTATAAAATTACTTATTCAAATATTTATTATATTTGCAGCAAATATGATATATCTTAAAGACATTATATTGTTCTTATTGTCCTTAGGCATTTCTTCTCTTGTCTCTTCTTCACACACACACACACACACACACACACACACACACACACACACACACACACACACACACACACACACACACGCACGCACGCACGCACGCACGCACGCACGCACGCACGCACGCACGCACGCACGCACGCACGCACGCACGCACGCACGCACGCACACACACACACACACACACACACACACACATTTTTTTATATTTTAATAGATTTAATATTATAAAAATATTTTATAATATTAAATGTATTAAAATAAATATAGAAAATATAAAAGATATATATATATATATATAAAAGTTATTGCAAATCTATTTTAATTTTTACAGTTTTAGAACATGTAAATTCTTTACACGCGCGCGCGCGTGTATGTATAAAGAATATATATATATATATATCATACATACATACACACACACATATATATATATATATATGTGTAAAGAATTTACATGTTCTAAAACTATAAAAATTAAAATAGATTTGCAATAACTTTTTTTATATAAAAAGAAATAAAAGGTTAAGTAAGACATAACTAAAGTCAGTAATGCGATTTTGGAGAGGAGTTGTCAAAGTAACGCAATTTATTGTACATAGTACAAATAGTACATACAATTAATAACTCTTAAAATTTATTTAATAAATAATTTTTCCTGCATAAACCATAGAAAAGTTTATATGAATTTTATCTCCTCTATTTTTTTTTTCTGTATAAATCTGTATTCCTTTTAATTAAATTTGTATATATACATAAATGTAATTAATATTTATATATAAAATTAATTTATATGCTAATAGTGCTTCTCTATATTTAAATGTTTATTTCATATTTGTATGCCACTGTATTTTAAGATATTATAAGAAATAGTTATTTTTAATAATTATTGTAAATATTATTCTTTATAAGAAAAACTATCATAATGTTAATATAATTTGCTTTTAAAATAAAATTTTAAAAATTCACATAAAACATATTTACAGATTTGTTAATTAAATCGCTAATTTATTTATCGTACATTTCTTAGTCATATTATATTTCGTGATTGATATAAAATAACAGAAGACAATGCGAATATATGTTTGGGAGTAATTTCACTTTACGACGAGGCAATTTTTATGTGAATTGACAAAAGGCTATTTATCTCCTCTTCATGTCATCAAGGCAGTGAGGAGAGGAAAAGTAGAGGATGGAAACGAATTTTCAATTACCACATACAAAAGAACGGGTAATTCACAGTCTAAAATATCTTTGCCGCGCGTATACATCGCGAGCGGTGTGACGAGTGGGCCTGAAAAGATTTCCAAATTAAATTTTGGGATTAGTACCCTGGTTTAATGCGGATAAGTGATAGTAGAAGACGTCCCAAGGGTGTGCTATACGGTACCTTGGTCCTCCTACCACCCCCATGGGACCATCATACACACGGCTCACTATGTAACGACACGACGACGTGCCGCCCTTTCTCGCTTGTAACACTTCACGCGTTTCCATTTGTTGAATGTAAACTCGTTCTCTTTTTTTCCACTCTCTCTCTCTCTCTCTCTCTCTCTCTCTCTCTCTCTCTCTCTCTCTCTCTGGAATGTCAATTTTTGTTCACACGAAACAAAATGCCCGATCTCTCAAACTACTGTTAGGAACAGACAAAAACGTGATACGTAGGTCATACAAAACTGCAATTCCATTATTTAAAACCAGTAGTGGACGTGCAACAGTACTTGCAGATCGATCAAAAGACTAAAGTTATTTCAAAGCAGGAAAGAGTGGAACAATCTAAAATTTAAAACGATTGTCTAGGGTTACTAGTTTATTTTTGAATAAAATCAATACGAATATATAGACAGAAACTTTGGTATATTTCTACTAAAGAAAATTTATCATTATTTCGTAAAATGCAAAATTAGATATAGTCATGATAACAATCGTATGTTATCTCATCTTTAATATTTTCTATTTTAGCACCGGGACATTTTTAATTTTCTTTATTCTTGCTTTTTGATACATTTCCACTAAAGAGAATTTATCATTATTTCGTAAAATGCAAAATTAGGTAATTAGTTATGATAACAATCGTATGTGTTCAACTTTCAATATGTTTAATATTTCTTCATTAAGATTCAAATATCCTTATTTTTAATATTTTTTAACACCTTCATACTCTTAATTCTTTTCTATTCTCATTTCTTATATCTTTGCGTGTACTGTCTTTTTACATTTATCACTTAGCTATATAAAATGAAATTATCTTAGAGATAAGAATAAAATAATATCATTTTGCATATGTATTACTTAGAACATAAAATATAAAAAATAGAAAATGTTTTTGATCGCAATAAAATTAGACTTAAAAATAAGATTTGCTGAGCAGATTTTTCTTAAAAATATTTTGTTTTAAAATTAATCTAAATCTCGCTAACCGCTACGTTAAGCACTTTTTCTAAAATATCGTTAGTTATTCAAGTGTTAAAAAATACATATATAATAATACATATATTCTTCTCCAACTGATTCGCTTTTAAGAAATATAATCATTAGCACGCATTAGCATTGGATTAGAATATCAATTATCCGGAAGGCCGAGAAGCCAGAACTCTGAAACCAGATTTTGGAATGAGCGGTCCGATACGAGACTTAAGGCCTTAACAGCTACTAAAGCGAAAGCCTGTCTCTGTCTCGCTCTTTAGCACGAGAAACAAGCTGCGTTAGGCGAAGGGGGTATTTTGAGGGCCGCCATTGGCCATCCACGTTCCTTATTGTCGGTTGCCTGGTAACCGGCCTGCTACGAACACATGTACACCCCCGATAGCAACCATCCCGCAGCCGGCGCTGACGCACACTATCAGGCGCGGACGAGCGTAACCCACCACATCACACCACCGGTGGCAACCCTCTCCGCGGATCTCCCCGCGCGTACACGCACATTCTCCCCCCGTTTCGCTCTGATCATCGTGCTCACGTACACCTCGGGATTTTCCCGAGCGCGTAAAGCGCGTCTAGCATGAATATACTCAACGAGGAAGCTACTTCTCTTTTAACATGCGAGACAAGACATCCTTTAGATTGTCGACTTTTAACGGATTTAGTACCTAATACTCTAATATACCGCATAGATGCATGGACCTATACTTTGGAAACATTACGCGCGAGCATTTTATTCAAATTATCTAGCAGATATTGGTGATTTGAAATAGAGAGATATTGTCTTCATTTTAGAATGATGAAACAAATTATTTGAAAGACCATTAAAAAGATTAAGACAATCGAAATTGATAAAAATGTTTATGTATGGCTATTTATACATATAAACTTAGTATGAATGCTACTTTTAGAAATACTATTTTATGTTTATTCTTCGTACTTTTTTACATTACATCGAATTCATTCTAATGAGAAGCATCACAAATGTGTAAATATTAATTGTTACAGACAAAAGTTTAGTTTACTGTTATAAATTATAATAACGTTTAATATTATAATAACGAATATATTTATTAATAAGCATAAAATTAGCATTGTCTTCTGTTATTTTATATCAATCACGAAATATAATATGACTAAGAAATGTACGATAAATAAATTAGCGATATATTCTGATATCTCTCTAACTAACCGAAGAAATACGATAAGAATTTCAATGTCCGATACTTCTTTCCAGCAATGAACGAGTAATTATTTTTCGAGAGCGTATACCCTTTAGGGAAGAAATTCTGAAGGGAAGTTGCGATATGTTGAGGGTATTACGGGATTAGGTCCAGAGCAAATTAGATGATCTGACTAACGCTTCGCGTGTTAACGCACACATCGATGTACACGCGTAGCTATTCGCGTAACGCGTATAGCTAACTGGATTTGATTAATCGATTCGGTTGCGTACTCCTACTTAGGCGACGTTACACACCTACTTAGACATTTTCTCGTATACGCGATATCGATTACTTTCGATGTTGTCGAAAGCCACGATAAGGAAAATAATTTAAAATGATGATACATGATAATTTTAATCTCTCATAGAACTTTTTTCATATCGAATTTTAATAAATTAATGACAGACATGAATGCATATTTT
The DNA here is from genome assembly GCF_055798465.1 of Pogonomyrmex barbatus. Taxonomy (NCBI): domain Eukaryota; kingdom Metazoa; phylum Arthropoda; class Insecta; order Hymenoptera; family Formicidae; genus Pogonomyrmex; species Pogonomyrmex barbatus. The sequence goes on from NW_028297193.1 coordinate 6,840,682, forward strand.
TTTTTCGCATTTATTTAAGAGAGAAACACAAAAAATTTTTTAATTTAGGTGAAAATTATATCATGCTTTTAGCACGATGTTATGTTTCTGATACAAACAAAATGATTGATTTGACTGCTTGAAGAAAACGAGCGTACTTAAATACAGAGAACAAGAAGGCAACGTGAAACCGAGAGTTTAAAGAGGCTTCTTTACAGAACTGAAAACAATGCATCGTCCAAACTAGAAACGTCGTCGTACTTCAAGCTTGAAATATTTAGTTTTTCTTTTCTTGACCGTCATCTTTTCTTTGCTGCATTCAAATAAACTCAGTTGTATGTGCGAATTACTTTTGATTTTTATAAAACAATAAACAAAAAATAATTATAAAATTTATAATATTATAATAATAATAAAAAAATCATAATACTCTTTTAGTATTTAATATTAGTATTTAATATTATATTTTTATATTAGGATATTTTGTAATAAAATTTGCTAGTATTAAGAAATAAAATTTACGAATATCAGAAAATACAAATTTATTTGTATTATTCGTTATTATAATAAAAATTCAGATTGTTGCAATAATTATATATATTATAATATATGTATAAGACAGATTTTTGTAACTTTTGATTATTCGTAAATTAAAAAATATCTGTATTAGAAAAATATATGTAATGAAAATATCATTGAATGTCAGTGATGTTCAGCGAGAAAAAGTGTCGACTAATCTTCTACGTGCTAGTGGTGATGTCAGCGAACATTTTAGACTCCAATTAGTTAAGGGATACGCATAATTAGAATTAAGCTTTTAATTACTAGTTAATTAGCTACCGGCAATACCAACGGGAACAGTAGTAACGAGAGTTACCCTTAGGGAAGAGTTTCATTGTGGGCACAGGCAACGCTCTGGGTTGCTTTTCGCTCGTTAATTCGACATTAACTTACAATTGATAATTATTTTTGGCCAACGGATTTTGTTCGCAGCCGCGCTTTTGAACAAGCCTTCGTAGGTATTTCGACTATATTCTCTTCTTCTCTTCTCCTGTCCTATCCTATAGACTTGCCATATAGACTTGCCACGCTATAATAAAAATTGTCATTATTGCCATTATGTAATTAAAATTATTTCTGAGAAATTTTTTAAACTGTAGACTTTTATAATTATAATTTATGACTTTTTTTAAATAAAAATGTGTGCATAGCAAATAATTGAGAAATCGGTTAATATAATTTATTAATTAATTGCAAATTAAATTTTTAAAAATTTTTATCAATTTTATTTTTAAATTATTTTTTAATGTATGAACAAAGAATAATAATTTATAATATATTTATACGTAAATACTTTTATATATAGATATCACAACGATTTTGTAGCATCATGTTTCACTATGTGTAAAACATATTTTTATGATATTATCTTATTGTACATAAAAAAATTAAAAAGATATAATAATTAGATAAACATGAAGTATCATAAAAGATATTTGAAATATGTTGTATTATTAAAAAATGTTTTCTGAAAGAACGATCTCGATAGAAATTTGTAAATTTATAGTTGTCTTATGCAAGAAAGCAATAATAATAATGATAAACATATAAATCTTTACTTAGAAATCAAATATTAGTTTAGTTTATTTGATATTTTTATCATAAAACTAATATAAAGAAGAAAAGAATGAATCGATGAGAAAGCCAGAAATGCAAAACTCGCTTTTTAGACACATACCAGATTGGTAACCAGGGTCCGAATCATTGCCAAGTCTGGTATAATAGGTAATTTGATACGTGATGCATGCGCAGCTTCAACATACAGAGCTGTATAATCATCAATTACAGATAATGCTATCAAATAATGAGCTACGAACTCAATAAAATATTAATCTCGATACATCTCTGATTTTTGTAGCGCACAAAACGTTAATTCCGTTAATTCAGCACGCGCTTTGCTTTATAATTATGTTTTTATTATTGTCTTTCGCTAAAGAATAAAACTACGATACACATAACAATATAATAACAATATAATAACAATAATAATAAAATAATAATAAATTATAATAAACGCTTATGAAGATATATTTTTAATTAAAGTTTTATTCTCTTAATATTATATGATAATCATAAATGTTCATACTTGTTCCTCTATTATTGCAGGTGTTGGGCACAACATCGAATCAGGGAAGGATTTCACGGTAGACGGACTTTCAGGTTTCAGTAAGAAAAAGAAGAAAAAACGTCGTCATAGGTGAGTCTCTGACAGAAACTGTACCTTTTATCATTCCGTTTTAGACTGCAGTATTTTTTACAAGTAAAAGATTATTCAATATTTTAATTATAAAAATGCCTGTGCTTAACTTTGTGTCGAAAAACAGCACATATTTTCCTAAATATTTAAAAGTTTCATTGTTTTATATGATTAATAGTTTTTGATTATTTTTTTATTTAAAAATATTACAGAATATCTGACATTTGTAAAAAATAATTTCAGTATTCAAATAAAATTTAAAATATACGATACAATATTACACAAATGTTTCTCGATTATTACATTGTTTGATGAATACTATTTAAATTAATAACCCCTCCAATATCGAAATGGAATTTTACAAAAAGAATGATATTAACTCTTAGAGCTGGAGAGCTCTTATTTGATATTTTTAATTATACAAAAATTTTACCACATTGTTATATATTTTAATAACATATTTGAAAGACAATAAAGCTTTCTACATTAAATTGAAACAAAGGTAGACTAATTATATTAATAATTACAAAATTACATTATAAAAATTTATACATGTTCAATTACATTTACATCATACTATATATATATATATATATATATATATTATATTTCCATCATCTTACGGATAGTTTTTATTTAATAATAAAAAATTATCTGTAATCTTGTCTGTTGTGAAAATTATCTTATAAAAATATTACAAACAAAACGTTGTATATTATTTTATGTTTAAAAAATGAAATTATTTTAACATAAAAAACAAATTCAGATTTAAAGTCCAATTAAATTTCGCATAATTACATTTATAAAAAGGAAATAATGTCTTATCGTATAAAAGCATTTTTAGACACCAAAGTCAAATCGCAATAGAGAAAGTTATTTAGGAAAGTATATTCTAATGTATATTGCAACTTTAAACAAGTGCATTTATTTCAACGCATTTGATAGTTTGACGTGATCACCGTTCGAAGATTCGAAATCAATCCAATAGAATTCGAAAGGATTACACGGCAGTCTTTAAAAGAGCGCACAAAACTGAAGCAAAATTGTCGACGATTTTCGCGTGTCCGCTTAACGAGCGGATGATCGTCCGGGAAATGACTTTCAATTTCGAAGCTTTCGTTCGGCCCACAAAGGCAGATGCCAGCTTGTTCTCCGCGTAACCTACAATTTGTCGAATCGCAAGACTAATTGGATATCTTGCCGTCAAATTCGCTTCTCCGATTTCTGTCATATCACGCACATATGCGCCTTCTGACTGGACACTCGTCTACCCATCGACTGTCCATCGTACGTTATAGAGTTATATATCTTGCTTATGAAAAAGGAAAAGCAACAAAGTAATCATTGGTTACTGATGCAGTCTGCCTCGTCTTTCGTTTTTGCATTGTATCTATGTCGGCAAAATGTGTCCGTTTGCAACTAATTGTAAGCCAATGACGGCATACTTAGGGACATATACTTGGGGACTATATACTTGGGGACATTTAGAAAAATAGACTTGGCGACTGCTGATGTAAAATTATATCAAAAAGAATGAAAATAGTTTTCAGAGTACTATCGAAAGAATTAAATCAAAATTTTAATCATTCGTCGATGTAACATTGCGCGTGTGTATTGTATCCTATTATCTTTATATAAACATTAATATTATAAAAATTTTTATATAAATATTACATTATAAATATTAAATATTATTATTATTACGTTTAGATAATATAACAATGACGATTTAAATAATAAGAATAAAATATTCTTTTTCCTCCACGTACGAATTTTCTTCTCAAAAATATTATTGTTTTAAATATAATTGTTCTTGTAATTCTCTCTATGTCTTACTAAATATATGTGTTAATTTATTAATTTTTGATACATGATTCTAATTTAAAAATCATATTAATCACGCAATAACAATACTTTTTGAATTAGTTTGATTCAAATTTAAATAATGTGTTTCTATAATATGTATTTTAAGCTAATATAGAGCCATTAATTGCAGAAAATACTTACTATACTTACTATAAATCATTATTTTCCTCGTCACAAGTAATTAACAAAAATTTTAAACTTTGGATGATTTTTATATAGACGCAAAACCTATATTACTTGAATTTTCTTTCGATCTTTTGCGAGAGAATAGGATAGATTTAAGGTAGAAACTCTGTAATGGCATATAACTAGGTTCATGTGGTTGTTGCTCCAGGACGATCTTCACGTCACAGCAGCTGGAGGCGCTGGAGGCAGCCTTCAAGGAAGCCCACTATCCTGATGTCTATGCTCGTGAGATGTTAAGCTTGAGAACTGATCTACCCGAAGACAGGATACAGGTAAGCGAAAATTAGAACATCTATTTTTTGCGTATAAATTGTGATAATCACTACACACATAGCGAGAACATTTCAAATGATTTCTCGTTGGCAAGTTAAGTCAATATTAGAATGCTATTGTTAGAGCTTAATAGTAATTGTTGGAATCTCCATTTATATTTGTATTTATATATGCATATGGTTAACTTTTTAAAAATTTAAATTATTAAATTAAAATAAAAAAATTAAATAAAACTTCCAGATAATCTTTTTCTATGTAATTGATCGTCGTAAATCATGTACAACATGAAGATGATCGAATAAATTACTATATTAACTGTCTATTCAAAGGTATAAGGCTGCATAATAACAACAAAAAGTTATCGAAATTAAAAAAAATATATTTCTTGTTTTGAACATTAAATAAATAGATTTGAATTAAAGAATTAAAAAGATAGAAAGGAATTAAAATCTAAACAAAATAATATGGTTTTTACGAAAGAAAATATTTATAATTAACATCATAACGGACAACAAAAATTTGTGGTTGTATAATTTTCGAACCATTCAGAGAATTATGCTCAGTTTTTATGTCTAAGATATTCAAAAAAATTATTGGAAAAATCTATGAAATTATTATGCTCTTGTCAACGTTTTAATATCTGACACATATGACCTTAAAACGATTACTTCTTAATACTCATAATTTACATTTTATGCTTACTTCTTAAAACTATAACTATATAATTTATTATCAAAATACAATTACATTAAATAATCATTTTTATAAATAATTAATTGTATTTTTTAAGTATTATTATTTTTCCTTTAATTTTAACTTATAAATTAATCTTTAATATTTTACAAGTTCCATTAAAAATATTATCGTATGTATCTGTAATTAAAGAGAGATTGTGTTTTAGTCATGTTTCATATAAATGAAACCGAAAATCTAAAAAGCTTTTTTAGCTTTTTGCTCTTAAGATTATCGACATAATGCTTACAAGCGTAATGATGATTGCAATAGTCAATGGTTTATCGTCAAGAGTGGAGTATGGCAGTACCAAAAGCTGCGACCATAAAAGAGAGAATTTTCCAGAGCTGATGGTTAGTTACCGTGCGGACCAATGGAGTAGTAGGCTGATATCGGTTTCCGCATGGCGAACTCGGCACAAGGTTTTCTTTCTCTCTTTCTGTCTCTGTCTCGCTCTTTTCTGGTATTTCCCCTTTATGTTCCCTTTTTTCTCGTTACGCCTCTCGTTCTTTATCTTTCTTCTAGTTGTTTCTTTCTTTTTTTACATCAATATTGTCCTCTCATTCATCATTTTCTTCATACGTTACGAAACACTATCCGCGTCTAATGCAAATGTATGAAAGATGACACGTTGTATATTTTTCATCTAACTTGTGCGAGGTTTTAAAACAATTTTGACAAATAAATGATATAAAGTAAGTGGTGTCATTGCAAGTAACTACAACGATACTTATGTTGTACCGTGGCAAGATAATAAATATGAATATAAATACGAAGATACTGATTTTTTCAGAATGCTGTCAATATGTTGTATGTAATTGCGGTAATATATTATTAAATTTACATACAATTAAAATTCAAGAAAGCCTTTAGAAAGCCAATATCTGCTTTTACTTAAAGATATAATGTGAGAAGCCAAATGCATTATATTATATTTGTTATAGATGATTTCGTGATTTTATAGATAATTACGTGATAATTGTTCGATTATTATAAATAATTGTAAATTTATAGAAAAAATTATTAAACATTTTGTATGTGTATTGTGTGAAAACATTACATAAAAAGGTATTTAATACAATAATACATGAATGTATATATTATATTTCAAGAGTACTTTCAGAAGAATTCTCTTTTTAATTGAGCTGAACGTATATCATTTTAAAATATGACTTGTTAAATATATACTTGAAAATATAATAGTGTGCAGTCATTCCATATTATGGTTTTATAATAATTTCAGATAGATTGATTTTTATGCATGATTACAATTAAGCCATTCGTAATAAAACCGAATGGAGTCTAAAAAACTCTGATATGATTTGCATAACAGTCAATCAGCTCCTCAGATGATTTTGTGAATCAATTAACAATCGACAAGTACATAATTGAGCAAAACTTTGATGAAAAACATAGTCGTAGTATTTTTTGACAAATGGTTCCAAAAAGTGATGAAAATATTCTATGAATTACGATATTGATAATCCTAACGAAGCTTTGTACATGAAATATATTGCAAAAAATATCTTAATAACACATACATAGCGTAACAATACTATTATCACAATATACACAAAGTTATCAGTTTCGGAATTTTTTTATATCATGTTTTTTATATAATTGATCGATCGGTTGCGACCACTCAAATATTCTGTTATCTTTTTTTATTCTATTTTCTTTATTATTTTAATAAAAAAGTGGAAGAAAGAAAGAAAGACAAAGCAGGAGAAAGATTCTTTAAATACCATGAAATACAATTTTCATCTATGACGTCCCGATTGCGTACGTATGTGCACGTATATCAGTGCGATTTGCGTATATCGTACATCAGAGGTGCCCAAGTGGATTCGACTAACAACTAAGAGAGACTCCTCATCCTGCTTGTACACCCCCACTACCCCCACTAACTTATCACGCCTGTCGATTCGCATCGTGGACTAGGGGAAACAGGGAGAGCGCGAGAACATGGCCTGTGGGCCATGGACTCGGACACCTCTGTATATATGTGAATGAACGTTTCTGGCATACAGACATATACATATGCACGCAATCTGTACGCGGCAGCCGGTGATTATATTTTGATATAATTCGAAGTATGAGAGCAGCCGCCGCGAGCGGCGGGGGTGGTTGGGTGAGCCAAGTAGGAGGGAGGAAAACTGGAGGGAGGGTTGGGAATCGTGACGGCATGGGGTTGTCGAGGCTGCCTGAAGCGTGCAGGCGCGTACACATAGAGTGCCGTAGAACGACAAAGCGGCCATTACAGGATGGGTGCGGTCCCGCGGGCCAATCAGAGAGAGGAGCCAGGGACCGGACGGCCAATCAGGACGCGCCTTCCACCCGTCTTTTGTTTCTAAATTTGCGCGCGCGACGGGGACACAATATAACGAGGCGCGAGACGGAAAGAGGAGCTGATAATCGTTAACGGGGATATTTTTGCGCGGGGAGTGGTGTTTTTCTTCCTCTGTTGCTCACCTTCTCTCGTCCCTTCTCTCTCACGTATTTAGCTCTTTATTTCCGAATCTGTCTTTATCTCTCTTTACGTGATTTGCGAATTATGTTGCAGTATTTTTGTAAATTATATGAATCTTAGAATTTTTGAATTTCATGCGATTGCCAACCTTGTTAATTAACTGAAATTGTAAATTATGTTTATTACCTCAAAAGACATACATTGTATTTTATATTTTATTTTTTAATTCTTTTATTTTTATTATTCACGTGTTTTGTGATATTCTAATCACATATCTTGATATTTTTATTATTCTATCAAACATAATTTTTCAATTATATTAAAAAAAATTTTTTAATTGTAAAACATTACGGAACATAGCTATGTATTAATGTTTCTACGCATCAATTTTTACATGTTTATAGATTTCTAAAAAATATTTGATTAAATAATTAAACTAGCTATATTATATACAAAAGAAGTATTGTTAATAAAATCAGATAGTTAATAAATACAGCATTAAATTTTTTAATTAATTTTTTAATTATGAAGTATTACACATTTCTTCTTTCTTGTAGAACAATCAAAATGGTTGATCAATTTTTTAACGTACAGTAAGAAAAAATTGAATAGTATTAATTATGATAAAATAATATTCATTATTTCTAAATCCATTATTTCTAAAATTATTAACTAAAGAGTTAAATGTCACGACCGTAAGAATTAACTATGACAAAAGATTTCCACGCTAAAATTACTCAGTGTTTAGTAATTTGTCAGGTCTCTAAATGTAGCAAACTATTATTATTTGATGAAATTCTGGATACATTTACTTGATATAGTCCGAACAGATTAATTTGTTATATTTATCGAATTTTATACAATTTGTTAGTCTTTATTCTAAATACGAAAAATATAATCATATAAAAATTGATTTAATGAATATTTGTACTCATAAATTTCTTTTTGTATAAAGTAAAAAAATACAGTAATTTTAATGGATATATTAAAAATAAAAATATAATTTATGTATTATAAAATAACAAGAATAAAATAAACGGATACAAGAATACAAGAATAAAATAAATATTTATATATGTTTGTATTGTAATTTTGAACAACGTATCTGCTAATAAAATGTGTACATTATTAAAATCCGGATTTATACAATAAACTCATCTATCAACGAATTATCGAAGTAAATAATGTAAACAAATGTCATTGCTTAATTAATCAGATATAACAAATTTTTAAAGTCATTTGATATAATTGCAGCGGAAAGTAATTTTGTTGATAAATTCTGTAAAGTTTGTTTTATGCATCATTTGAATTACTAAATGTTTTTATCACTATAAAATTAATAATTTTGCTTCTTTTGTCAGTATGTTATTTTTATATAAAAAATTACAATGCTGAAGAAAAAGTAGTGAAAATCTTCTACAGCAAAATTAATCGAATTATGTCTTCAAAGAATAGTGACTCTTTATTGTTTATCTGTTTATTTGTATATTGATTCTTTATTTATTTGAACTTATTTATTTGAACTTAATGCAATAATTATACTAAGCTACAAAAAAATATCTTTTTTAATTATATTGAATCAAACAAAGTGTTTTTTATAGATTTCGCGATGCTGAAAACGATGCCGTAAGTCAATTTTTGCCAGCATGTCAGGTTTTCCAAAATAATTGAGGTAATAATATGCAAAAAATGGCTTTTTTGCAACTTTTGAAGATTTTTTTATAAATAAGATTATAACAACAATATTTTGAAATTCTGAATTCAGAAGTCACGAATGTATATTCATCCCCAGATGTATAAAATGCATTTTTTATTTTAATATCTCAGTTTTTAGTCATGTTATGAAAAATTTTAATAGAGTTTTGCTAAGATAAGACTATATTTGTTATCTTAACAAAATTCTGTATTAAAATTCTGATTAGACTTTTAATACAGAATTTTAAGACATTATTAATCTTTCTAAAAAATCCTCAAATATCGCAAAAAAGTCATTTCCCTGTAAATGACATAAGGGAGGCAACTCGTTATAGTGATCGTGTTCACAACTTGGCTGCGTCTGATTGGCGGGTAGAATCGCTCACAAACGGACATAATTTTTATTTAACCTCAATTATTTGGGAAATGTTGACACATGGCATCGATTTCAAAATCTAAAAACCTGCAATCATTTTTTTTTAAAATAATTTCTTACTGTAAATCAGCATTATCATACAATAATACCTATTTGTGTATACAATATTAGTGCGATAAAAAATTGATATGTTTTCTTGATTGTAATTTCTTATAGAACGTTATTGCATTATATGTCTATAGAGGAAGATTAAATGCTTGGAATCTAGCATACAATCAGTTTCCCTGTAAATGACATAAGGGAGGCAACTCGTTATAGTGATCGTGTTCACAACTTGGCTGTGTCTGATTGGCGGGTAGAATCGCTCACAAACGGACATAATTTCGGCGATCTGAGGGTTATGGTTTCTTATGGGGAGCGCGCGAAAATTGCACCCTGTCCTCTTCCCGCCAGTCCTTTCGGCGCGATCGATATAAGCAGGAAGGATCTCATGTTACGGAGTGATTTGAACTAAATTATAACAGGAATAGGTACTGAGTTATTACGCGATTAGAGCTGCACGAGTCAAACATTGCAAGAAAATGAGTTAGCTAATATTTCGTTTCACGATGCTATTTTATACCTTCTGTTTCTAAAAACAAAGTTGAGTAAATTTATGAAAAACGGAAAAAAAGCTGTATATATGAATATGTAGGATTATTTACAAAAAAAAATTATTAAATATCATATTTGAGAAACTTATCCATGTACGAATAAATATTATATTTGTCAAATTGTATGATCAATGATGCTGATCTAGATAGGTTATAAAGTTATATTTTTGCAAGGATAGCAATCCTTTCCCTTTAAATAATTCATTGTACATAATGAGATTGTAAATTCATGAAAAGAAAGATAGTACATAGAATTGTGGCAGTGTTCCGCTGTAAGCGGCCCATTAGCGAGGAATTTTGACGTGATTCACACAATCGTCACGCGTCCGCTGGACGAAGAAAGCAGAAGGATGGAAAGCCGCCTTCGAGTCGAGGAGAAAAAAAATTTATTTCAAGTAGCAGCGAGCAGCTCGCGATACGCAAGTCATCCACAGAGCTCTTGAGGGTTCTCACCCGGGTTCCGCATGAGTTCCCTGACAAAAGTTTCTCTGAAGGAATCCCCCTTCCTGACAACAAGGCCCCATTGTCAAGGCCCCGTTTGCGCTTGGGCGCCATTGAAGATTCGTTAGAACAGCCTGCCAGGTAGGAGGCGCGAATCGCTTCTCCGACAAGGCGTTCGACATTTCCTTCTCATTCTGCAAGATCACTCTGCCACGATACATTCTGTATCGCTTTTTCATAATTAACAGTTCCGCCAAAAATATTGTGTAATCATTTTGTATTTTTTAAATTTTCAATAACGCGTGGCTCTTATAAAGGACCAAGCGTTATTGAAAATTTTTAGGTAATAGTCTATATGTATTGCCTATTCTTTTTACTTAGTATTAAGTTATATAATACATTAGATTTAAAAAATAGTTATTCAAGAAAAAATTAAATAAGTAATTGGAGGATTTCATTTTGGGCGAGATTAATTTGGTTATTTATAGATACATTGTTATGAAATGAAATAACTTATATTACAAATGTAAATGAGAAAATTGATGATTACATCATTCAAATCTTAACGTACTAGTTTTTTATTATAGTATTTAAATATATTATTAAATTTGCAATATTTTTATACAATGTCGGTGTGTACAGTGGTATCTACATACAAAGCATTATATATATATATATATATATATATTTGTATATATTTCCTTGTCAGTATATATTATGATATATGAATATCAATATGACAATTTTAAAGTGCCATAAGAAAAAAGATAAACCATGTAAAAAGAAATAAACAGTAAAACTAGAAGGATTGTTTAAAAGAAAACGAATTTTCAATTTTCCATAAATATTGCGAGTATTAAATAATTTAAAACACTACTTTGTCAGAAAGTTTTTTCTTGTAATGTAACTTACATTAAAAAACTTTTTGTATATATCATACATTCTATCATGTTTTTCTCGCCGGAAAAATAACCTGATGTAATCTACAAAATGGCGGCTTGAGTTGGTACTTGCGGAAGCAACGCGAGAAACATTGCTCGTAAAACGGTGGAAGCGGCTTGTTCAAATTCGGTTTCGTCGAAGAAAGATCTTTCTTTAGTACATACTTTCTATCAAATGCGTTTCTTGTTGCAGCTACTGTATTATTTGCGAGATCGAATCGAAGATAAAGCGGAATTCTGTCCTATCGTTACTGCTACAATTCTTATGTAATAGCCGTCTCTAAATAATCGATATATTGTCGTAGCAATAAATATCTGTGAATATTTCGAAATTTGTTTAGCGAGCGTTACAGGTGATAATAAAATTCTAAATTTATTTACTGTCCGATTTCTATAAAAAGAAACATGATTCTATGATTCGAGAAATATTTATGAATGTTACATACATTTCTTATACAATATTTAAAAGTATAAAAATATTTAAGAAATAAATATATACATGCATATATATTTTAAAGTCTTGCTGCATATACCAAGAGTTTAATTTAAACTTCTATTATTTGTTTTCTTTAAGATATTCTGTTTTGTATAAAAAACTTGAGTTGGTATTAAATACTGTCAATCTCTTGCATAATCAACAATCTACAGTCAATAGGACATCTTCTAATAATTGTAAAAAAATATTCTAATATTTTTTAGAGGGACAGAGACAGAGTGTAGATGTGTGCGCATTCATTTTGTGAATTATTTTAACGATTAACTATTAAAATCGTACTTTCTGATATATCGAATGCATTATATTGCATTATATTGTGCATTGCGAAATGAGCATTTTCAGTATCGTCGACATTTGAAACGGCAGAGAGAAGAAAACTCGTTGGAGAATATAATTCCCCGGAATGACGTAACGAAGAATCGAGTCACGTCCATGTTGCTACGAGTAAGTCTTCTCCTCTCTTCGTACTCTTCTCTTCTTTTTCCTTCTCTACCTTCTTATCTTTCTCTATCTCAGCTCACTCGATCTCCTACATCGTCTTAAAGTCCTCATCCTCTTTCTGGACCTTACACCGTATCACAGGACTTCTCGTAGAGGAGACATGCTAAGAAAGGGTAATGGCGCGGAAACGGCTCAAATGACCCGCGAATTTTCAACAGGCGGACGAGACTTCCTACTCGTGTTTATGTTTAGTAGGCACCCACTATTGTAAGTCGTTAAGAATTATGTCGAGATATTACCATTTACACAGGAAATTTATGATAATTTGCAAATCAATTGCAGTTTTTATTCCTATCATTAGTATCGCACGACGTTCTCGGAAATGACATCTCAGTCCACAATTCTTCGATAATTATAATTAATCTCTTGATATTTTTTGATATTACCAATATTTTTCAAATGATTGTACCGTCTTTGATATTGCAGCAAAACAATGTTATGTATAACAATGTATAGTATTGTATATATTGTAAATTTACACAAAACACACTTGTAAATTAAAAAATTTAATCATTTAATATTTCTTAATCACAATTCAAATTTATATTACATGATAAGTTATTATATAATTTATAAAGTACAAAGTAATTTTATAAAATTATACAAAATAATTTCTATCATTCTTTATACTTGTTGTATTAATATTTTTAATACTTTTTAATTTTTTTATTTTTTTATTTCTAATTATATTAATAAATCGGACTTAAAAATAGAAAGATAGAAAAGAATTTGACAAGAAATAAAATTAAATTGACTTTTTAGAAAGAAAAAAATAAGAAATGTTTTAATTTTGATAGAACAATACAATAGAGTATTTTAAAAAAAACATTTACTATATATGCAAAAATTATTTTACATTTTTTACCTGATATTTTTTTATATACATATATAAAATGTTAATATTATTATTTAATAATTCCTCAAATTTCTTATTTATTATGATTCTTTTTATATTTGTTTAATTGTTTATTATGACTCTTTATTTATATTATTTTATATCATTAATGCATACATAATTATATAATTATACATTTCAAATTCAATTATACATTTATAGTTTATTATGTAAAGTTATTTTAAGAAAACATAACACACAATTATTTCTATAATTATATCTATAATTATTAATTATTTTAAATGATTTATCGTAATTAAGACTATTGTTTTGTTAAAGACATTAAAAGTCCTTCTTCTATATATTTTTCAAGAAGTTATTTTTATCCATGGATCTGATCGTGACAGGTGAATATCCATGACTAGGATTAAGAATTTTATAAGAATTCGAACCCTATCTAGATCTAAAGAAGATACGTCAACGTCTCTGAAAATAGAACTAACGTTGAGTAAATAATACTGAGACCTGAAATTAGCTATTCCCGACTGAGTAAAATAAATATTTTCTCATCGGACCGTTCTTAAGGGATTATGAAAATCTTTAGAGTTGGATATATGTGTATAACGGTTTGATGATCATGTGGCTATTTCAAACTCCTAAAAGCTGATTATAATGTTCTGCTTTTTTGCTTCTTTTTACGCTACTTTTTATGCTACTTTTAGGATAAAAAAATGTTACAATTTAAATTACGATATGAATTTTTTAAATTCTTTTCTAATTATAAATTGCATATTTTATGCAGACATGTTATTTTCTATTTTAATAGAAAATTGGAAAAAAAAAACAGTGATAAATATATTAATATTATTTCTATGTAAAGAGTACATTTTTACATTTTCTAAACTTTATTTTATAAATATCTTTTTGTATATGAATGTGTAGATTATATTGATTAAAAATATCATCGAAATGGATTCGAAATATAACTCTCTCTCTCTCTCTCTCTCTCTCTCTCTCTCTCTCTCTCTCTCTCTCTCTCTCTCTCTCTCTCTCTCTCTCTCTCTCTGTGTGTGTGTGTGTGTGTGTGTGTGTGTGTGTGTGTGTGTGTGTGTGTGTGTGTGTGTGTGGTGTGCGTGCGCGCGCGCGCGCGCGCCACGTATAATGAATAAGATTTAACATTAAAAATAGAACAACAATAAGAAATAAATAGAAATTTATGAAAAAAATACTTATAACAAAATGTTCCGATGAAAAATTATATAATATAAGATTTGAGAACAGAATAAACTTTACTATTAACTTTATAACACTTTATTTTATTGAGATTAAACTTCAAATAATTTAATTCTTTAAGAATGATAATATATATTCGTAACATAAACAACATTAACATTTTAAATTGCATGAGAGCTATATTAAACAAATTTTATTTAATACTTCTCTTAAATATCAAAAAAGTTAGTTTTTTCTCGTTTACAAGTTGAAATTAAAAAAATGGATCTTATATAATTAACAAATCTTTGATATGTATGTTTAATATTCTGCAAATTAAGATCACATCATTTTATGCATAACTATTCAGAAAGAACTTTTCAGTACCGCTGACCGATTATTGATTTTATCTTTTGTACGATTGCAACCAACTCGTTGGGCGCGCGACTGTCTGGATGCATGCGTGTGCGCGTGTATAGATGTGCATGATATTGAGGGGTGACAGAGCTACTAATGCATTAAATACTTAAGAGCACAGTGTCCTCGGATGAGTCTCACTTACGATGAACACATGTACAGAGACAGTACCTACCTTGATATTTAAAAATTGACAGAGAGATTTTTGTTTATTCTACACAATCGATACACAAGTCGATTTTATAGTGAAAATATCTTTGCAGCACAAGCAATTAATGTTCAAAAAATAACATGAGAAAATCTATATATTTCTTTTTCTAATTTCTCTGCTCTTATATTTTTTGCGTAGATTTATTTGGTTTCAACATTTTTTACTTGCTGTTTTTCTGTTTTTTTTTTCTATCTAAGCAGTTTTCTTCTTTTATATAAATTTATATAATCTTTTATCTGCTTGTTTTTTTTACAGGACAATAACCACACATAATTTTTTGCATCAATATTAAACAATTTTTCAATTGCACAACTTTCATAGTTTATATGATGCATTAATTACTTCGTAAATATAGCATATATTACTTTATGAAAGATATGAATTCATGATGATAAAAATGTTATTTAATTAGAAAAGCGTTAAATTTACTCAGTAAAATTATACATAATAATTGCAGTAAACTGTAATAAAATTTGTTGTATAACAATTCCAATTTATTATAAAATAATTTTATTTTAAGTAATAAAAATATATAATGTGCATAAGTCTAGAAATATTTGTTTTACAAATTAAAGAATGTTAAATAATTTATTAATATTTAAAAATGAATATATTTTCTTCTAAAATATATTTTAGAATACGTATATACGTATATACATATATTTTATTGTAATAAATAAATTTCATACGTATGTATATATAAAAATATATTTAATTTTTGCAATTTGTAACACCGTGAAATTAATATTTACTCCTGTTTATTTCTGATTATTATTACAATACATATATTGGCATATCTTGACACACACACACACACACACACACACACACATTTTTAATAATAATTAAACGATCGATAATTCTTAAAATCTATAATAATTGAAAAATTAATTTGTCGTTATATTTTTAGTATACATTTTTAAATTTTATAATAAAATTTAATATGTTTTCTTAATTGTTGTAAAGTCCGATCCAATCTATGTTTTGACAAATGTGAAATAAAGATTTTATATATGTATAAGATGTTTAAGATCTATATATATATATATATATATATATATATATATATACATATATACATATATATGTATACATAATGATGAAGATTATATATCGTGCATCTCTATATTTTAATACAAGTTAATTTTACATTCAATTTGAAGAATTATTATTACACGGAAAGAAAACCTTTGCTGGCAAATCTAAAAATTTATGGCTACAAATACAGATACAGATCTGAAAACGATTTTGTTGAGCCTTCAAAATTATTATATACAATGTTCAAATTAACTGTTAGAAGATCAAATATGTTTGCAGTATTATTATCATATTTAAGCTACAAAATAATTTTGATGGGTCAACAAAATTATTTTCAGATCTGTATCTGGTCAAATTTTTAGATTTGCCAGCAAAAATATTCTTTCCGTGTACGTTTATTAATCAAAAATGAATGAAAAATTTTACGTCTCTGCATCGATAAAGTCGAAGAATTAAATTAAAAGCGAATTAGAGGATGCACGCGTGTGATTCAACACATAAGTATTCCTATGACGAAGTGGTCGAAATATCTCAATGTATATACTAAAGCAGCTATCATTCGCACATGAAGCTAGGGCATTATCACCCTCGCACGTCCAATACACCATGCACTAAGCAACCCCCATAATAGGGTTGCGGCCGCTAGTGACGTCGGACTCATGAATTTTCTATCGCTCGTCGTCGAAATGATTAAATGATCTTTGTAGAGGGTGCCCTTTCGACTTTTGCGTGTTTAGCGCGACGGTGACAAGTGGCATTCACTCTTTTAATGCGATCATCTATTATTTATATTAATAGGCGACCCTTTGGCTGACAATCCAGGATAACGACAGTGAACGCACGTCCTTGCATGTTTATGCCATGAATAAAAACTTCATATATATGCATCATACAATTTTTCACATCATTCAACTGATCATTATACGCATGTTGTATATCAGTTATTTGTTTTCGAGCTAATTTTTATTTTATTATCAACTCTTTTTATTATTATGAAATTAGCCAAGATATCGATTTGTAATAATAAATAATTAGATACATTTGCTTCATTCAAGATAATTGAAAACTACAGTAAACATTTACAAAATTTTTATTAGAGAATTTTACTTTGGTATTTTGGTGTTTTAAAGTAAGAAATCGATAGTTTCGCAATTGTAATCGATCTTTCTATAATTCATATAGTTGTACGAATTTAGTTTGAGACTACTTGAAGTTAATATTTGTGATCATTTAATCAAATAATGACAGTGTCTCAAATCATTTCTATGGAGGCCACACGAAGGATTTCTTGGTGATTTTCGGGACGAAGACTCGCCACCGCGTCCCGCTGTCGATCGTAAAACCACCGATAACCGACAAACAAAGCGATGATTTCCGGATGGGCGCATTTCACCCCAAAAATTGACCAATAATGCACATCGCGGAGTATCCATCGAAGCTGGCCAAAGTTGGCGTAACGGGTGGCAAATAAATAAGGGTCCCCAGTGAAAATCGGGAACGCGAATATCGCGGTAGTTTGGGCGTTGCGCTACTGTCAGCGGGACCGCTTATAAATTCTAATAAACTCGACTCGTACTCGGAGGAAAACACGGTGAGTCGGCGGCGAATTGGCGAGATCGGAGGAGAGGAACATGCCGACAACGGCTTTGAACAAGGGGATACTGCTGGTAGTAGATATAAATCTCGTCTAACCGAATTAAGTTAGAAGCATGGACCGAAGTTTTGCCACGCCCACGCCGCCGATGAAACGCTATCGAAACTGAGTCTGCGTGGTGAAAATCGAGAATATGAAAGCATGCTGGCGTCCAATATATATATATATATATATAACAAGAAGGAAATTCAATAACGAGGCGAGCACATGTCTATTAGGTAAAAGCATAAAGTGCAAAGCATAAATAGCAATTTCAAATTATTAACTGTTGTAATATTTGAAATGTAAAGAAAAAAATTAAACCTTTATTTTAAAAGTGGCGAGGTCATCTCTCAACTGTCCTAATATCCTAATTCCGATTGCGACTTGCCGCGATCGGCCGGCGCCATTAATTAGTCGCGGTTCATTACTTCAATACGCGATCGAAGCTGAGTTCACTTGTTAATGCCTCCGTTCGTCTGAATTATTTTCTGCTTATCGACGCCGAGTGATGGCTAACGCGTACATCCCTCTCGGGCCACCCTCGGCAAGTGTCTCACGTAATGATGTCCTGACGCGTGCCGTTTCACAGCATGGGGTCCCCGCGACGTTCCGTCCGACTTAACTATTTATTACCAGCCGATGGTCAAAGAAGGGGCGACTAGGCTGGTCTCTTATGCACGTATTATGCGGCAAATAAGTCATGCGTTTCCAAGCGAGGGATAACGCGCGCTTTATCCCTTCTCTCTTGCTTATTTGCCAAAATTAATTGGCTTACGGATTCTCGCCAGCGGGGATTGTCAGGATTGTGGGAATCCTGCTACGTGCGAATCGCAGCATCTTTCTCTACATCTTTCTCTTGATCTGCAATAATCATATGCTTTATCGAGTAAATATGGAAAATAAATGTCTTTTATTGTGAATACATTAGCTTCTATACGGTTTCTTCTTTAAAGAGGATGTTTAGTTGCTAAAAAAATTTTGAAGAAAAAACGATCGAGCAATTTTGCAGTATTATTATTATATTTAAACATCTTAAACAACATTTATAATAATTTTGATGGTTCAACAAAATTATTTTCAGATTTATAATTTTGGCTAAGTTTTAAGATCTGTTTAGCAAAATTATTTTTTTTCTATACGAAATTCTGAGAACGTTTTCTATATAATTTTTGATGTACTTATCTCTTTACATTAACTAGATCATTAAAATCATATCATTAATATGAATGTAATTAGAATTTCTATTGACGATTAGACCATTTACGGCCAATGTCCGTTTCTTCCTGTAAAAAGTTATAAAAATAATGTAATTAGAAAAGACATTTTATGAATTTTGATATTGTTTTAAGCTTCTAAATAGATACTTCTAAATAGAAAATTATCACGTTATTTTTATATTTATCATAAATATCAACGCATATTGATTGAGAGAATATTTAATAAATTATAATGTTTTTGAAAAGCATCATCTGAAAAACATGTAAAGTTATAAAAAAATCTATTTCTATTATTGGACATTCCATAAAGTTGTCATATTTAATTTGCATTTCAATGTTTTTGACTAATAAATTGGCATTCATAATTTATTTGCGATGCACCATTTTATTGCGAGGAGAAATTCCTTCTATTTGATGTTACAATATATCAGAAATCGATGGTAATTTTGCGGAACTATGTAATGACCGTTTATACATTCGCGCACAGTTCGATAACGCCGGCGCTAATAATAACACGAAAATTATATAGCCGTAAATTATTTAGATATTTCATTATATCTCCCGATATTGCGCTTACGCATCAGCCACATTGGAGTCATCTTTCCTGTGCATAATATCACGTTACCACAAGTAATGAGATTTCACTGCATATCGCCATTATCATTCTATTAGTATTTATACGTATTATGACATACAATTCTGTCCTTTTTCTTTTTATGATATGTATTATTTAAAATTTTATTTAAATTTGTTATACACTCAACTGTTACCGTTGGAAGATAACAGTTATTTATTTAAATAGAATAAAAATTGTCGCAATATTTGTCAGAAAAGATTAACATTGTATATCATATTATATATTGTATAACTTAAAGTTAATACGATTATTATACAGTTTTATCAATATTTTACTAATATTATTTATTATTATTTTATCATTAATATTTTTCATTTATTTTATCATCAATATTAAATCTTTTATATATAACCTAATTGTATATTAAAAATTGATAGATTAAAATGCGTTCTCATGCTTGTCACGCGATGTTATTTTTTGATTTTTGTATGTGCTGCTTATTAAATATTTGAAGTATACACATGAGAATAATTTAAAGTTTGCAAATGTGAAAGAATTCTGTCTTTTTTATTCCAAATAAAATAAACTGTACGATGTAGATGAACTTCCGAAGCAATAGACATTCGATACATCGAAAATATCTGCGAGAAACGTAGCAATGAATGCATGAAAACATACCGACGCCTGGAGCAGAGGAGAAAAGTCGCATTGAAAAGCATTGTCGGTGAAGTCCATAAAGGAGGATCGATGATGCTGTGCGAAGGTGTCGTTTCGCAGCATCGGGATTGGAAATCGGGTATCCGGATTATCCTTTGGCATCTTCTGGTATATCACGGGATGCTGCTGAGTTTAGGGTATACCAGCGGGGTATAAGGAAGGGGTGCAACGAGGCTGCATTGCTGAAGCAGCGGTAGCAGCAAGACGGTGGAAGAGGATCCTTTATACGATCGCCTTGGCTTGAAGAAGCGAGAAACTGCGACAGAACGTTCTCTCGATATTCTCCTTCCCTTCCCTCCTTCCTCCTATCCTCCTCCTTCATTTGCTCCACCATCCATTCTTCATCCTCTTTTCCACCTCCTTCTCTTGCTTCTCCTCCTCCTCCTCCTCCTTCTCCTCCTCCTCCTCCTCCTCCTCCTCCTCCTCCTCCTCCTCCTCCTCCTCCTCCTCCTCCTCCTCCTCCTCCTCCTCCTCCTCCTCCTCCTCCTCCTCCTCCTCCTCCTCCTCCTCCTCCTCCTCCTCCTCCTCCTCCTCCTCCTCCTCCTCCTCCTCCTCCTCCTCCTCCTCCTCCTCCTCCTCCTCCTCCTCCTCCTCCTCCTCCTCCTCCTCCTCCTCCTCCTCCTCCTCCTCCTCCTCCTCCTCCTCCTCCTCCTCCTCCTCCTCCTCCTCCTCCTCCTCCTCCTCCTCCTCCTTCTCCTCCTCCTTCTCCTTCTCCTCCTCCTCCTCCTTCTCCTCCTCCTCTTCTCCTTTCTCTTCCTCTTTCTCTTCCTCTACACTCCCTTTATTGGCACACCCGGTATAATAAGGAGCGAGTTTGTATTTAGTCGGCCATGCGCAGTACTGCCTGTTGGCGTATCATCGATCAGACCGGCGACTGACTATTGGACCAAAACAAGAGGATGAGAATGGAAATGGGGATAAAGAGAGGGTACCGACTGGCAGAAAGCACAACGGAGACAGTCAGAAAAGTAGGAAGGGCGGAACATGTTAAGGGGGTCGTGGAGGGACAGAGAGCAATTCTTAGTTGGAGTTAGCCAGACAAACAGAAAGGATTTTAAACGAGAAGTAGCGGTTTAAAATTAAAAAATATTAATACTAAATAATTTGTGCGCTACTAAAAGATCGTAAAATTAAAAGAAAGAAGAGAGTAAATGAGGAAAATGAGGTGAGGGTGAAGATAAACAAAAAGAGGAACAAAAGGAGAAAAACACTTTTATTTGTTTACTATTTCTATTATAATCGAGTTAGGTGTTAGCTGTTATATTGAAAGTATAAAACTCTATAAGTCTAAAGCCGTCAGATTCTACTAAGAATAAAGACTCTCGAAAATCTGTCTATTAAGTGTAAGCTTTTTGATTTTTGATTTTTTACTGTGAAAAGAGAAAATAAGGTGGAAAATTGCCAAGATGGTTTATGATATTTCGAACAAAATTCCAAATATTTTGGACGTTTCAATACACTATGGTGCCACTAATTATAAAGCGCATAATGCTATTTGTTATATTTATTACATTGATTGTATTATTTCTTTTTTCTTAATTCTATATATCAAATATTTAAGTGCAATGTATGAAAATTTAAATCTGCTTTATATGTAATACAAATTATTGGAAAATTTTAACACACATAGTTGAATTATATTATGAGAATATATATTATACATTAATATATAAAAATCAAATAAATAGTAACAAAATAGTGTAATAATATAATGTAATAATATAACTTTTAGTCTTAAAAAGATTTAATCTTTCAACGATTTATACTTAAATTCTTTAAATTTCTCAGTTTAAAAAAAACAATTAATTAAATTAAAATAAAAATATTAAATTAGATAAAAACTATAAAGTTTACAATGGCATATATGCATATGCCATTGTAAGTACAATATATATATAATTTACAGGAGTTATATTACATATAAAAAAAAGAATACATTTATAATGTATTCACACAAATTTTGTATATTAAGTACTTTTTTGCAGAAAAATCTGTTATACTTATTTATCAATTATGCAAAATTTTATACAGAAAGAATAATTTTGCTATAATATTTAAAAATTTGACTAGACACAAATCAGAAAATAATTCTTAAGATATTAAAATAGTTATGTTCAAATTGATTGTTAAAAGATTGAAACTTTTTGCTGTATTATCATTATGTTTAATCATTTTATATAATACTTTTAATGGCTCTACAAAATTAGTTTTAAATCTGTTATCTATATAAATTTTTAGAAATTTTAGCATACTTTTGCATAAAAACTTGTATAACTTTTTGCTGCAAACTAACGACAGTATTCGTCATCAGTATCATATTTTTTGTTGAACGAGTTTGTTTCAAGACCTTAAAAAAGCTTGAGAAAATCTTTCTAATTGTATCATACAGAATAGAACTAGAAAATAGTATTGTGTTTTGTTTTTTTTTTTGCAAAAGATATATATATATATATATATATTTTGGTATAGTATAAATGATAAGATAGGATGACACTGTCCTAAGGATAATTGGAGATCTCGTTACTTCCCACCGGTGACTTCAATTTGCGATCGACCGATAATGAGATATCGAATCCTGATCCTCCATTTCCGAGTTTCTCTCTCTTCTTTTTTCATCAGCTTCTGGCATCTTAGTTCATGTCTCATAGCTTTCTCAGTTTACATTTAAACAACATGAAAGCATATTTATACGTGTGTATGTATATATATATATATATATATATATATATATATATATGTGTGTGTGTGTTAAATATCTTCTAACACTTATTAAACACCCTCTTGCTTTCAGCGTGGTAGTATCAACGTTATCATGTTTCGGTGAAGAAATGAGAAGCTATATAATCTGTTCATTTACGGAGCTATTATATCTTAGTTGATTTCCTTTTTTTATCATTATCATAAAAAAGAGATTAAATTGTAAAAATGTGCAGAACATAAACACTTTAAATTTAAATCTCATGTGTTTAAGGATTTTGAGTAACAATGTTACAAATGTAACAAAGAGAGAAAAATGGTACAAATTTTTACTGTTAAATTAATTTAGAAGAGCACATACCTACAAATAGTAATATTTTTGTGATGTGTTGGCTTGCACCGATATCTTTGCGCGTAAATGGCGAAAACCTGCATGTTCGTTGAAACCTAAGCGAAAGATAATTTTGGGGTGGCAGCTCAAATTGACAGGGCAACGCGTTTCCATTCATTCGAATTACGCACCAATTCTGCTGGTGACTTTGGCATTGTTGTTGCAAATTGGTCCACGCCCTAGCCTCTGGCCTCCCTCTTCTGTTAATCGTACATGCGCTTGTGAAACGAACCGATGCATGTGTCCACCTTTTTAAATAACATCCTGGAACCATCATATATATATATATATATATATATATATATATATATATATATAGGGTGTCTCACCAAGCGCATTTCTTTAAAGTATAGCTTCTTTAATTAAATTTAGGTTATTCTTGCAGTTATGCTGCAGTATTCACAACTTTTACAATTGTTACTTTTACAATTGACTAAAATAACAAAATTTTTACAAAATAAATTGCAATTACGTATGTGTGTGTGTGTGTGTGTGTGTGTGTGTGTGTGTGTGTGTGTGTGTGTGTGTGTGTGTGTGTGTGTATTATATTTATTTTATTTTTACTAGACATTACAAACGCGCACGCTTTATTTATCTTTTTCAACACAAGAGCAAAAATTAATATAATACTATTATACTATTGTTATACTATAACACTTTTAACTTCTTGATATACAATTGTCAAAACGATCCTCGCTGTAAGATCAATACAATGACAGCTATTCACGAAGTTTACGAGAGAACCAATCAGCATTATGGAAAAGTGTCAACAATAAACTTCGAGAAAATTTTGAGAGATGCGAGTATCGATGCTTTTTTTTAGAAAGGAGGATTTATGTTGTATTTATTTTATTTTTATTATCAATTTTATATATCTGTGTGTGTGTGTGTGTGTGTGTGTGTGTGTGTAATGCGCGCGCGCTTACACACACACACACACACACACACACACACACACACACACACACACGCTGCGATTTTTATATATATATATAGATAGCTTGTTAAACAAAAATATATACAATTTGCTGAATAAAGTAGCGCTTGTTATTTTTTTATAAACGGTAGTTCATTACGTGCAAACAAGCTAAAAAACGCGACACGCGTCTACACCATAGGAGGTCGAATAATCGGGATTGCTAACAAGTAGTGTAACGGGCATAAAAAATAGGATAACAGCTTTCGACGAAATCATTTAAGCATGATAATTAACTATAGGATAGTATTATGGCGTGTGTCAAGCAACTGCTAATTGGATAAAGTAATTGATAACGCAGAACAATTATAATATTTTAATTAAGGGCAATAATATAAATTAGAAAATTAATATGTAAATATTTTTTAATTTTAATGTACTTACATACGTACACATGTAAACTAATTGGGGGTTTTAATCTTTTTATTATTAAAAATGTCTGCATTCTTGTAAACCCTTAACCAATATTGGTAACAAAATTTGCGAGAGATTAGATTAATTCTTTTACTATTTACGAAAGAATTTTATATTTTTGCGTATCATAAAAAATTATCTTCTTCCATTCATCAACTTTTTGCAGGTATGGTTTCAAAATCGGAGAGCAAAGTGGCGTAAGACAGAGAAATGTTGGGGCAGAAGTACCATAATGGCAGAATATGGCTTATATGGAGCAATGGTCCGGCATTCCTTACCACTTCCGGAAACGATTTTAAGAAGTGCCAAGGAAAACGAATCTGTTGCACCCTGGCTGTTAGGTAAATATCTCTAGTTAGAATTTTAATGATTTTAATAATTTAAGTGTACAATATATGTTTCTGCAAATCTGTTTTTAAAAACTTGAATTAAAAATTATTTGATTATGATTATATCCAAACATTTTTTTTCTCTTTCGTCCATAAAATTGGATAAGATTGCACTAACAATAACAGTTTTGCATTACAAAAGAAAAAGACGGTAAAACGCTGAATATTAAAATATAAATATAACATAATCTTTGCTTACATTAGAGATTTTTATTATTTATTATCTTGACAACTAGACATTAAATAATTTTAAAATATATTTTTGTAGTTAATTAGTGCAATTTTAGTCTATTACTATCGAAAACCGGAGAAAATCTTATCTTTACGTTCCGATAAAATCATTTAAGATAAAGCGGCGCGACAAATTTCGAATATTTTTTCTGTTGGTTTTTATCAGCTCAATCATCTAAGACAAGCAGCTTTAATCAAGATTTCGAATATAATCAAGAACTGATTGACTGTGGACCTGTAGGGATGCATCGGAAATCGCTCGAGGCAGCAGAGCATCTCAAATCCGGTGGAGAGGACAGCGGCAACGATCAAAACGGAAGCGGAAGCAGTCCACATCATAATCATCACCAAGGAGGACCAACCAGTTCGGAGAGCGGACAGGAGAGTCAGGATGGTATGGGCCCTTCGTCATCTACGAGTAAGTTTTATATATTCTGCTTAGATAAGATAAATTTTAGATAAAAATTCTGTTGCAATATTGACAACAATAGAATAGCAAATATGTATATGTGTATGTATATATATATATATATATATATATATATATATATATAGAATTTGCAAACCAGAAATGTTGCATAAATCGTCAATAGAATTTCGTCAATAATATAAGAATTTTCTGCAAACATATTTTTATTTATAATATACAATATTTAGCATTGATAAAAAGTGATATATTGGAATATTTTTCATTTGTAAGTAATTTTTTTACTTGAAACATGAAAAAAATAAGATATAATATATAATAATACACAATGAAATGAGAAAATTTTTATAAAAAAGAATAATAAAAAAGGGAAAATGTTAAGATCTATTTGCAAGACACAATGATATGTATAATTATGTTTTTAGATGTCGTACAAGATACGGAACAACTCAGAAATGAGAGTATTGCTTGCTTAAGGGCGAAAGCACAGCAACATCAATTGCAATTGAGTCTGCAACCAACATCGACGCCGCCAAGCGGGTCGTACCCGTCTGCAGCACAGTCCAGCACGCTGCATACTTCGGTTTAATCGCAAAAATACAGACTCTCTTCCTGACAGTTCCGTGTTCAATATTTTTGCTGTTGATGCGGAAGCAAGTATCCTGCCTAGCGAATCTATCGTAGATGATCGGCAGCACCGATTTCAAAATCAATGATATTTTTTTAATGTATATCTCGATGAGAATTGATCCTTTCCAAATATAAGGATCTCTTCAAGGATCACTTCTATGATTAATCTCGCAGATATCACTGCAGCGGCGACGGGCGAATTCTTCGCGACGAAGAAGGAACATGGATTATTCCGAAATGATTTCAATGTACTACGTTCCTCGCGTCGTTTTCAAGCGCAGCTCTGTAAATTTTTATGACTGAAATTGTCCACAATGCAGTGTTAATCATAAAGTTCGAGAAGACTCTCTATATACATACATACATATGTATGTATGTATGTATGTATGTATGTATGTATGTATGTATATATATTACAACGAAGCATGGCGAACCAACAGATTAGCGCCTGATTTGCGTTATACAAATCTGCATGTCTTATGCAGTAAAGGAGCAGGCCTATAGATTGACACAGATTCACATAAATTCTTTGCAACGAGTTGACGTACAATGATGCAAGACGCTTTAGCGGTGTCCCCATGTTGCGTTTCGACAAAATGAAATGCTGCCCGAGAATACCGCGAAATGAACAATGAAATTAATTATTAAGCTTAATTCTCATCAACGAAATAATAGCCTACTGATGATCTATATAACATATAGTAAAAGATCATCAATCAGGGAATCCTGTCGTTGACGCAAGAGTAAATTTTCAAGGGAAAATTTTTCCGATAAGAAAGTTGATAATGGATGAAGTTTGATTATTCAATCTGATCGATAATTCGAATTGATCGGCAGATCAAGAGCAAACGAAACTACCTAATTAGAATATAATTGCTTTTAATAGCGCGACTGTCTGTAAGCACGTGTTTTGTGTGTGAGTGCGTGCATGCCTACGTTGTGTTTGTATGTTGCGTGTGCATGCGTAAATGCGTGCACATTTACATATATACGTGTGTATAGTGAAGAAAATAGAATAAATCGTGATAAAAAAATTTGAAGATATTGATCTTCAGAATATCAATCTGCAACGAATGTTGAGCAACGCGAAGAATAAAAGAAATAGGAAAAAGAAAATAGGGATTGTGAAATGCTCTTAGCAAGATTACAGAATATATAAATACACATCGACGAGAAACAAAAACTCGGAAATCTCTATGATATATATATATATATATATATATATATATATATATATATATATACATAAAAAAATATCTTTAAGATTTGCAAATTTAGAACGACATGCAAACATCGAAAGTTGACTTGATTGTTAAACACACGTGTATATGGGATAAAGAGAGATAGTATGTATGTATAGATGTTTATGTCAAGTAAATTGCAAAAAATAGGGAGAAAGAGAGAGAGAGAGAGAGAGAGAGAGAGAGAGAGAGAGAGAGAGAGAGAAAGAGAGGGAGAGGGGGGAGGATGGAGGAATGAATGCGAGTCAAAGATCTATTAGCAAAGACTTCTTATATCCAAGTACTTAAAGAGAAACGTAACTGTTGTCAAATGTGCAATATATCGATATAAGTTCTAGTTTGATAAGATATATGATACTTTAGTAATGGATACGTCTCTTTTCTTTTTTTTTTCTTTTCTTTTATGCAAGGCAGCCACGATGACGTCGGTGTTTCGTTGAGATAATTATTAGAAACAAATTTTGTCAACATATGTCTATCAAACGTATTAAAATGAAAGTTAATGGAATATCGCACATACATTTCTTACATCAAATTCTTTGAATAAGCTAATGCTCGCGTTACACCGTCGTTTCGAGGCGCCGTCCCTTGTACATAAATATATAAATAATAAAAAAAAATAAATATATATTCACATGCGTAAATATTAAAAAATGATTAAAATTAAATGTGGTTGCGAGACACGCTGAGCCAGACAAAAATTTTGTCGCTGGTTTAAACACTTGAAAATTTTTGAGATTTTCAAGTAAAATTAATCAAAACAAAAAAATATCTAGTTATTATTTTACTATTAAATTTTTGCAGAACTTATAAAATATGAAAATACCACGATGATTTCATTTTTTTCAAATTGCTCTTTAATTATTTATTTAAAATGCTTATTAAATGCTTTAAAATGTTTAATTTAATGTAAAGCCCATTATATCCATGTTCATTTATATTTTAAACTATGTAACATATAAATATTATTACATCTATGAATAATCAAAAGATTGTCAAAAATTTGTTTAATTTAAAAGTTAAAATATAATAATCTGATAGTAAATTTCTCTTATCGACATTGTTTTATTATTATTATATTTAAAATATGTTAACGTAAATTTCAAATTACAAAGGTGATCATCAGATAAAGTATCTTTTTTTCGGGCGACGCGTTTTCTCTAACTTAGATCTACCAAGTTATACACGTAACATAACATATTATTTAAAAGACTCAATCGTGGAAGACAAAGTAACCACATATTCTCTAGAAAAAAGCAACTGAAAGGAGAGTACGCATTTGCGAAATTATAAAGCAAAACTATACCTATCTTTATGTTCCTTTTTTACTGCACTAGTTCAATATATTCGATATTCGAGTTTCTTCTTTATTCTTTACGGCATATGTCTGATCAATAGTACATTTGATATAATAAGTGTTTTAAATAAATCTTTTTTCTGATCTTTAATTAAAATTTAAAAAGTTAATTTTTTATAACTTTAATCGTTCCTTTTGAGAAAATCATAATTTCTTAAAACCAAATGATCAGGTGATAGATCATTCATTTCTGAGAAGATTAAAGAAAAATAAAAGTAAAAATTAATCTGTAATTTAAAAAAAAAAAGAAATTATATAAAAATAAGAAAAAATGCGATTTTACAAGAGAACGCTTGAAATATTTTGATGTCATAACTAAATTTATATATTTGACCTTTGTATTAAAACATTTAAAAATAAAATTATTTTGAATTAATTTAAAATGTGCAAAAAAACATTTACTTTTTTAAATAAAAAGGAATAATTTTTTTATTTCCTACTGCATATTCTCCCTTCAGAGTCATAATGGAAATGACATTGCTATTATTGTGAAAATACTTAACGGTGGACTTTGGATCTGCAGCGAATTTTCTGTATCCGAATGCTCCAACGCATGCATAGTAGTCGGCTAGTATACGTAATAAATAAAATTTCTGAACAAGTGTGCATTTATCTTTATTATCCCTTCAAAAATCATAATAATATTTACCTTGCAAATGATGCAAATGTCGCTTCTGTTGTAAAATTTTATTAGATATATAAGGAATTTATTTTTATAAAAATATTTGTCTGTCTAAAAATCAATTTTTTAAGTAATGTAATTTCTAAAAATAATCTACAAAAAATTTTTTATTTTATAAAAAGTAATTCTTTATGTATATCTAGTACAAATAAAAGATTTAACGTACATTGTTGCTGATATTGATTGATATTGCTATGAAATAGTTAATCACAAAGTGTCTGTGACACTATTTAGCATAATTTAAATTTGAGGTTTTAATATGTTTATTATCCAATATATTTATATATTATCTTAAATAACTTTGTAATGAAAAAAAACGTTTGTTTAATATATTTTTATATTAAAAGAATATTAGAGATCCTTTGATAAGGGATTTTTAAAGAATACAATTTTAAAGTGCCATCTATGAGAATAAGCTTTAATTTATTATGATATAATTTTCTCTATAGATAATGGTAGGCTAACTAAGTTACCAGATATAGATAAATGTAATTCTTAAATGATTCCTTTTGCGCACTCTTGCGTATGGTAAAGATGTTTTTATTAATTAATATAATTATTATTTTTATTTTATTTATTTTAATAGATTAAGGACCTGCGCAAATATTAGAAACAGGAATAAATATTAAATTAAATTTTAGAAATAAAAATTTGGAATCAAAATTAAATGTAACGCACAATGAATAAATATAAAATATAGTCACATTTTGAATTTTTATTTTAAAAATTTAATATTTATTCCTATTCCCAATATTTTCTTTATTATATGCAGGATCTAAAAAAGATTATATATAAAATTTTAATAAAATTATAAGTTAGAATAAGTTTTTGCATTTTTCCTTTTAAGAAAAGAAAACAGAAATAGAATAGTGCTTAACAAGGTTATTCAAAATCATAAAAATTTCTTACATCTTTATTTGATATATTTCTTTATATAATAATATACACAGTGCGCGCGCGCGCGCGTGTGTGTACTATGTGAAATATCGATGTTACATAATATATTAATTAGACACAGATCTCTATAGAATGGTTATATTCCAAGGAACAAGAATATTAATACTGGATATTTACAAAAGTACAAAAGTTTACAATCATACATCGACTACTATACAACAAACGCTTCTAATCATACCTTTTATTTCTATGATTATTTCTATGATGAAAACTAATTTTAACAGCAGCACAAAGCTAACGTTAGTTTTCTAACGTATTGTTTCCTAACCGTCTAAATTATACTTGAATTATTATTTTAATAAATTAGAAAATCAGACTTTTAGTTTTCCGGAAGCAGTATCTGGCAGTTACTGCTTGTCTAGGCCTCTCAAGTGTTTATTATTGATTGCAGATATTATTTTGTCTGTCAGAAAATCATCCTTTTTGATTAATATCATTCATATGTATTTAAATATCTCATAAGATTTGCGTAGCATATGAGGCGTTTATAAAATTCTTATCACATTTGCTCAAGGCAAAATTATTTGAGAAGATACAATCAGAAATATAATCACAATTGCTATCAATTTTTACAAATAATAAATATATGTTCAAACATAGATGATATATGTTGCATTACTTTGATTTTGATACAACAGAGAGGAATCTTGTGGATATCTCGTCTTGTTTAGTTAATGGAAATTGCTATATTATCAAGATATTGCAAAGTTAATTGTGCTTAATTTCAATCAGTCTTAATTAACCAAATAGATAAGATGACTTTATACAAAAGAGTTTCATCTAATATAATTTTTAATTATAACCACATGCAAATCTTTATTTTGTATTTAGTAATTAAAGATGTTTTGTGCGCACACATGACTACCGAAATTATTATAATTTCAATAATATGTTTCTCTTTACTTGAATAAAGATAATACCTTTATTCAAGTAAAGAGAAACATATTATTCAAGAAAAAAATAAATATTTCTTCAATTTTGCACACATTAAATGTGCATTATTCTGTTATGACTATTATCAATCGTATTTTGTTTTTTAAAACTTATTATCTCAAATAATAATTTATAAAAAACATTTGTTTAATTAATAAAAAGAATGATGTACAGAGTGTACTTTTTACTACATTTTCTTTTTTGCTTATAAAAATTAAATTTTTCTGTTTAAAAATATATTAAGTTATTTATATTCTTCGACTGTTGTAAATTTAATATTTAATCCTGATTCAAAACTTAGGAAATTATATTTAATTATATTCAATTATAAAACTTTGCTGCAAAAATGTTGACTTTAATTCTACATCTGATTAATTTTTTTGTCGTTAAAGTGATCAACTTTTTATATAAAAATTCTTTAAAATGGAAATCTAAAATTTTCTCTAAAATTTTCTCATTTGCTGTAAAATTCCTATAGACACTTACCAAAAATTTTATAAAGAATGTTATATAACATTAATATTGTATTAAATTTTTGTGAGCATCTTTAACAATGTAAAAAATTTTTACAAAAAAATATTATACTTATATTTGATGTATAAATATATCAATTTTTGATATCTGTAAAATTCGTCTAAAATTGTTAAGAGACCAAATTGTTATGCAAACCTTTTTGAATTGAACTTAAAAGAACATTTTTTACAGTACATGTATGTACAGTAATGTAATGTAATTCGATAAACAAAAAATGAAAATTAGTAATGTAATAATGTAAATTAACATAACGATCGTGTGTGATATCAAGTTATCTATATCAAAATGTTTGTAAACAATTTTCTGGAATGTTATTGGTATTTATAATTAGATTATTTATAAGGTGCTTTTAAACAAGATGTGATAAGTTCTTGACAAAAACAAATTTTTATATATGAAAAATTTTTTGTATGCTGGGAAATGATTTATCTATCAATTTTGATGAAGCTTAAGGATTCTAATGACGTTCTCGGGAATCTTCTTTGTGAGTGCTATGTCTGCGTGATTCTTGACCGCTAGGTGTAACAGGCCGTCGTTTTGATCGTTT
The DNA here is from genome assembly GCF_055798465.1 of Pogonomyrmex barbatus. NCBI lineage: Eukaryota > Metazoa > Arthropoda > Insecta > Hymenoptera > Formicidae > Pogonomyrmex > Pogonomyrmex barbatus. Next base: position 6,873,814 of record NW_028297193.1, read on the forward strand.
GAATTTAGCAATATCCTCGCCGAATACATCGCCAGTTCGAAGAGCAGATATCAAGTCGTCAAATTCACCCTTGTTATCATTTTGTTGCCCATTACTATTTGCTTCATTTCTCTTACTTAACGATATGCTGTTTAATATACCCTCCCGCGAGTTTTTCCTCTCTATCGTTCTCTTCCGGAGCTGTAAGACATTATAATGCAATATATTGTATTTACAGATATATTTACTAATGAAAATATCGCTTACTTCTTGTTCTTGTTTCGCTCTACGTTCCTCCTCTTCAATTTTTTTCCTCATATTTTCTACATCTTGTCTCGCTTCAGTCAGCGCTTGTAGGAAATTTTCAAAAATGCCAAAGAATTCATCTGGTTGTACGCCAGCCGAATCTTCACCAAATAGCCTCACCGCTCGATCAAACTATTTTGATAAAATTATATTTAGGTATTTGTCACAATTACAATTATAGCTAATTATTTGTTCTTACCCTAGTTTTCATATCTTGAAATAAATCTTCTGCCTCTGCCAATCTACATGTAGCTTGCGCCTGGAAGTCCCTCATTGCAGGTAAAAACATATCACCCTGAAGCACCTGAGATTGACCACGATGAAATTCTAAAGAAATGAATAAAAAAACATTATAGGTAATACTATAATAATTTATTTTTTCTCTCGCGCATTTTTAAATACGCGTACTTAAATAAATAAATTTAAAAGATTATCATTTTTACAGGCATAGAAAAAAATAATCATTTAAGTAATATAAAAATAATCATTTAAATAACAGTATTAATTAAATATGTTTCAGATGGTATTTATATTATTATATATTGTTACACTTATTTTTATATACAATGAAAAAATTATGAAAAAGTTATAGATTATTCCAGATTATATTTAAAAGATTTTATAGCGATTTAAAATTTGGACTGAATATTAGGAGTTCATAAGTACTAATACATAAGTACCCATACCTATGTATTACTTGATGTCATTTTTTTCAGATTGAGTAAACATTAGAATTTTATTCGTGGACGTAATTTATTATTACATAATCTATATAATAAATAAATTTATTGACATTTAGTATACTTACTGTAAAATTTTGAAAGAATTTAAGTGTATCGTTAAGAATGGAAGGCCAAAGTATGGATAATGTGCATATTAGACATTTGCCACTACAAGTTTCGAAAGGGTAACAATACAAGTAGTGTCACAGATGCCATTAATTCCACTTTATTCTAGTGCCATAAATATGCCGTTGGATTAAAAAAGTTTAAAAACAATGATTTTGATCTTTCTGATAGACCAAAATCTGAAATAACTTTGTTACGAAATTATTCTCATTTTATAAGAAGGTAATTGAAAATTTTCCAGAAAATTAGGAAAAGAAATAAATTAAATATAATGATGGAGATATTTTGATGCAATAATAATGGAGATTATTTTGTAGATTAATCTGTATTTAATGTTAAATAAAATAAAATGCATGCAAAATAAAATGTATTTTGCATGTCAAATATTACTTATGGATACTTCTAATATTATTTAAATATAAAAATAGAAATGTATTTTAATAGAAATATAATTAAGAAATAATGACAAAAATCTGAATTTTTTAAAATACTTTAAGTATTTAAGATTACATAAAGTTTAATTAGTATAAAGTTTTATTAAGATATAGAGATGAGTCGTTTTGTAAATAATAATTAAACTGAAAAATAACTAATCTCTGCATTGCAATAAAATTTTACATAAATAATTTTAAATACTTATATAAAAAAAAAGTTATTGACATTATTTCTTAATTATTATATTTCTAGAGTACATTTAGAGTACATTTATTTTTAGAATACATTTTTACTTATTTATTTAAATAATTTTTAATCCAGATTCTAAACTATCGTTAAATTTCTTTTCTAAATGTGATTGATTGATATATTTTTGCTAAATATGATTGAGAATAATCTATAAGTTTTTTATAATTTTTTCATTGTAAATATTAAAATTCATGTAATAGATATGATACATTATTAAACATTATTTTTTATTATTTAATTCTATTTTCTATGCAAATTTTAAGTAATCAGTTTGCCTTAAAATTTACCTGTTTTATTATATACCATTACCTATTTCTCTCTGAACATCTTGCAATCCATTTTTCAAGTTAGCCACTTCCTTTTGTAAGTCAGCCATACTAACTTTAGCAGCTGTTCTAACATGTGGCATGTCCTCTTCGATTTCTAGGACTTCTTTAAATCTGGCTTCGAGAATCTGCACAAGATAGTGCAGTAAAGTCGTACCCTTGGAGTAAGAAGACTTGGTGTCGACTAGACGATTCAAAGAAGCTAATCGAAAACCGCACGCGTTACCTCGCGCGTTTCCGCGATTTACGTAATTTCCCAATGCTAAAACTAATTCTAATAATTTTCTAAGTCTCCTCGATCTGGCCACTTGTCGGCTTGCTTCTAGAACTGCTCGCATTCTCGGTGTCAATTCCGCAATGCTAGCTGCAAATTTCTTTTTGTAATGTAAAGAACGTAATCTCTGTTCATAATGTGGCACCCTAAAAGAATATTCATATTTTAATGTTTCGTTCAATGCTTTAATGTTTTGTTAATTAATGTTTTGCTGTATATAATAATATATAGGAAAATTAAAATCAAAATTTATGAAGACTATTACTTGACACAATTATCATAATTTTGGTAAGAATCTAAAAAAACTAATAACATTAAAAATGTAACGCACTTTGATATTTGATACAAAAAGCAATCAGCTCTATTCTGCAATTCCTTTTGATGGATATCTAACAAGGCAGCTTCCTCTGAGGATGGTATGTACTTTAGTAACTGTTCCACCATGTCAATATGTAAAATATTCTGTTGATCCATTGACAATATCGTTCTAGTAATCTCATTATCGGACATCTTCAATTTAGACAATAATATTGTGCAGTTCTGCGCTCTTCTTGAATCAATCACTGACATTGTCTTTTTATTCTTTCCTAATGTTCTCAAATCTTCTATCGAGCCTTCTGTGGAAACACCATTCTTCTGATATGCACAAAAAATTTTATCGATGGATTCAAGATCCATTACGTTGTACAATTTTGTATCATCCAACTCTGACCATATTGTGCCCTGTAATTTTTGTTCAGGTATCTTGGACCAGTTGAACGATTTCAAAGGATTGCTCGGTTGCGGCACATTCTTTATTATCTCCACCTATGATATTTAATTTGAGAATTATGCAAACTGTATTCTGTTCAATTAAGCAAAATTATCAATTAGCTATTCTAGCATTTAGCCTTAAAAATTGTGACTATTAAATAACAAGCTACATAAGTTGTAGTAATAATACTAGTTAAATGTCATTTTCTACCACTTGTTAAATATACACTATTTATCACTTGTTATTATTTGTTATTTGATTATTATATAATAATCTTATACTACTTAATTTGAAATAAATAATAATAACCTTCATGGGCGGAGGAGCAGCTGGCATTAAACAGGGAGGTGGCGGAGGTGCTAATGGAGGAGGTGGCGGTGGTGGCGGAGTGGGTTTGGTCTCAATCTCATCAAGTACTTCATCTTCCACAATTTTCAGAGTAGCTTTTGCATCATCTGGCAAACTTCCTGAAGCCACTAGTTGTTCTAAACGTTTTCTTTCTGATTTCTCGTTATTAATTTGTCGTGACAATGTCTCAAGATTATCTTGCAATTCAGAAATTCTTTGTTTTGTTTCTATATGCATCGATGTCTCTTTTTCGAGACGCTCTTTAATTCTTGTTAAACTTGCTTCCATATCTTCCTACAAATAAATGATCACAAAATGTAACTATATATATTAAAAAGAAAGAAAAAATATCGAGCAATAAATGATAATTCAAATTTATTGATTAGATTTATAATGTAAGAATTTATTGTAAATTTATTTTAAAATTAAATAAATTTATAGGAAAAGAAAAAAGTATTGCTAAAAAAAAATTTTTTATGTAATTCATTGGGCTCATATTTAAAGTGTATTCAATATATTAAAGAAGCAATTTTTAAATTTGTATATATATACTTTTCTTATTTTTATATTATTATTATTATATAAGATATTATATATTATTATTATATAAGATGTGTTCAGCATTGAGCCTATATTAAATGTTTTGAGACATATCTAATCTATATCTTTAGCAAAAAAAAAAAAAGAAAATAAAATCTTCTTTATAATATATATTTATATATTTTTTATAAAATTTTTTAAATAAAATTTTATTATTAGAGGTAACATGAGAGATTTGTTAATGAGAGATTTGTTAATTGTCAAATAGAATAAAAAAAAATTAAATCAATTTTGACCGTACTTTTTCTTGAGTTCTTAAATCTAATTCTTGTTCCTTCTTAGCTAGTCTCGTGGACATGTCCAAATTTTCGCGTTCCAGCTCTTCGGCCTTTCTTTTTGCTGCCACAAGTTCCTCTTCCTTTGCAAGAAGATGGACAATTTCTTTTACATTTATTTCAATTGGGGCCACATCGGGATTTCTTACTAATCCCGTCTCATTGCTTTCAGATTGTAAAACAATCTGCTGAACGATTCGATCAAACAACAACCAATGCTGAGGATGCGAACCATAATCCACTGAAAGAAATTAAACAAACGTTCATAATACATTTCCAAAAATAACATCTACCAATTCAAGAACTTACGTGGCAACAAAAGACAATGTTCAAGTAAACTAAGGAGATGAGGATAAGCGGCAGTATGACTGAGTTTCCGTCGCAAAAGATCAAACATGGCGCTAGCACTCTTAGTATCCACATGTTCCTTCTCGAATTTTCTGGCGAGCTCCTTCTCGTCCTCATTTCGTACCATCTCAAAGAAATCAAGATGCCTATCAAGTGTTTCATTTTCATATTTTCTCAGTTTGTCAATAATAGGTTGGATCCCGAGCATCAATAGTTCGTATCTCAGATGCAATCTGAATTCCAGTGTCACCTGGCCAGGTCCGTAATTCAGTACGGCATTGATAAACGACATAATCGCCGTCTTCAGGGACAGATTGTCCTTATAAATGCCAAAATTTTTGTCGAGATCATTAATTATACATTGAAAGCGTGTTCTTTCGGAATGGTACTGTTGAAAGTGCAACATAGCTTCTAGGACCTTGCGGTGACCGCCCGGCACCAAGCAAACCGCACCAAGAATCTCTAATACGGAGATCTTTGTTTTTATATTCTCAGACGCGAGCGATTGTGATATTGTGTTGATTGCCGTTGGATGCGCCAATACATGCGCTCTACCATTCTAAAACATAGGAAATATTAATTAAATTAACGAAGAGAAAAGGAAGCTGTGTGCGTCAAGATTTCCTTAACAAAATTTTTGAATAATTCATTGATTGTATGTAAACAATGATTCACACATTTTCACCCAGAAAGTATATAGGAAAAATTGCTTTATATATTTTTATGAAATATCGTCAATAAATATGCTTAAACGCTTACTATACTTGGTACATGATAAAGACTCACCGAATTGTTCATTAAAGCTTTCAGACATCCTATGACGCTGGTGTGAAGATTACTGTTCGCTGCCTCAGTATTCATAGTTCCTAGTACTTGTAGTAGAGCATTTAAACCATCTAGTTCTATAAATCTGAGAACGAAGCTATGCGGTTGCGTTCTCAGGGCAGTCTTCAGAGCTTCGGCTTGACGCATTTGACTCGATATCTCCTCACCTTCCTCTGGGAAAGGATTCTGTACACCAGCAATATGCTCATTATGGATTAAAGATAAAATTTGAAATAACACAGTAATACGCTGTAATTTAATTTTCCAACAGAGTTATTAATTCTAAGCAATCTTACTATTGTAAATTTATATGCAATAATATGACACACAGACGTAAAATTCTAAAGATTACATCTCTTCAATAATTTAGAAAATAATTATTATTTTATTATAAATTATTTTATAGTTTTTGTTTGTCTCATCTCTAATATCTTATATCTTTTCTAAAAAATTAGACAATTTTCAACAAATTTTCTTATTAAAATTAGAATAGATAAAAATCTATTCTAATTTTAATAAGAAAATTTTCAAGGCAAAATGATTACAATTAAAATAGATAAATCTTATTGATATAATTTAATTGATGTTTCCATAAGAATATTTAATGGTAATATAAAAAAATTATCTTAATGATGACAGCGCGCACAGAATGGGATTCTATATTTATTTCTCTATGAAAAGTCATTTACATTGCGTGAATACAATTCTTTTTAATAATTAGAGAATAAGAAGGCAATTTTCGGCAAACTTGATTTCAAGAGTCTGATTTTCTCTTTTATCAAATTTATATATACATATAAATTCGAAATTAATTTTGCTTATATCGCGAATTTTTTTTTAATAAAACTGATAGAAAAAAATCTTGTTTAATCTATTTGAAGTATTACATGTTCAATACTTTACAAGCAAATAAAACAGACATTATTAACCGCTAATAATTAATATTAGTATAGGTTTCATCAAACAATTTTTTTATTCACTTACATTCGCTATCATCTTCAGTCTATTGATATAATCCTCGGGATCACCACTAAGATCAGTGGTCCGTAAACCTCCGTTGTCCAGCGTGCCATTACCTTTTCTGGAGCAATATATTTGCCATTTTTTATTTGCTGGAAGTGCCAAAACCGCTTGTCGATTAGCTTGAGTCAGGTCCAGCTCGTCAACAAGCTCGAGAAACATTTTATTCAGTTCCTCCTCGGCTGGCATTGGCAAGGTCGGCGTCATTGCTTGTAGCGTGAGCGTACCCGTGTGCTCCACAACGCAATACGTGATTTCCGGCGGCTCGTCATCCTGTCGTGCACGACATTATAAATCATACAAGTAATATTATATTAATAAGTACGTATAAAGATAGAGATATAGTAGCTGAAGAAATTTCTTGCTTTAATCTTACGCATACGAGTTATTAGCATAAATTTTCTGAATTTTTATTATATATAACACATAATTTTTATTCTATATATATATATATATATATATATATATATATATATATATATTCTATATGAAACACGTTATTTATTTACGGATAATTGCCGTATCGCTTGTGTGTCCCGTAAATAATAATATATTTAAATATGTTGATGTTTGTTTTATATAACATATACACAAAAATATACTTTTAAAACTATCAAATATATTTAAAAAAATTAATAATACTGTTTTATATCTTAGAAATAATAAAATATATCCACAATAATAATTTTAATAAAAAGATGATATAAAATTATTGTAAACATATTTTTACATTACAATTTCATTTTTAAAATAAAAATATATCTAATACTTTTTGTAGATATATATGTAGACTTTTGAGGAAACAGATAGCACCGCGATCAATAATGCATCGGCGCATTATTACTGTAATTTTTTGGAGTGAAATTCGTTTTCGCCTACACAAAAAAAAAAAATATTAATTTTTTATGTTTTCTAATGAGTGATTTAATGCAATTTTTTTTTATGAAAACAGAAGAAAAATTGCCAATTTTGAAAAAAAAATTTACAGTTTCATGAGTATATAATATACATCAATATATATTTATTGTCAGGTAGAAGATCAACGATAATTATAAAAATATTAAGTTAAAAATAAAAATATTACAATACACGAACAGCAGAGCATAATATAATGGCGTATTTTATTATTTTGCTATAATTTACAAATGCTGTAAAAATAAAAATTGTAATTTATAATAAAGTTATAAATTGTTTATCAATATCGATAAATCTTGCTGATATAATTTTGTATATAACCTTAAAAATTTTTTTTAAAACACAAAAATTCCATTTTTTAATACGGAATATGTTGTAATAGTTATTAAAATATAGTTATTAAAATATAACGGTTAAATTCAAATAAGATAAGATTTTGATGTTAGAATTATCCAATAATAGAATGATAACAATAATGGAATAAATGGTGTAAAATAGTGTAAAATTAACATAAAAAGTTTGTAGTCCCATAATATAATGGAACAATTTTGATCTTCAACCTATTTTCATTGTGTGCCATTCTCGCTTCGTCTTACTAGCAACCAGTCCAAGAACTAGTAGCAGCAACGGCAGCAAAGGTCAGGGGACCGGCTTAGGTGCTGGATTCCTAAGGTACTTTCACACGTGACTAAGAAATTACCTATTCACCAGATGTCGATTTATTCTTCGCAAACATCATTCTTGCGTGCGATCACTGTGGTAAGAGGTCGCGCACATACGCATGTATGGAGGAATATTGAAACGAATCTTCTCCCTGACGTTTCTATTTTCAAGATTTCGACTCATGTCTTCGACGTTGTGTGGGAAAGACGTTGTGTGTTTGCACATGATCATCGCGATAACAAGAAACGCCATTAAACATGACGTGCGTTAACATATACGTGAGTTTACAGAAGATTAAGCAAGATCAAATCTAAGGATTAAACGGCTGCTTTAATCGGACATTAACCATCGTTTATAGAACTATTGATTATAGAACATTAACTCGTTTATAGAATTAGTGATTAATAGTTGAAAAAAGTCTTGTCTGTGGAATAATCTAAAACGTGGAATAACCTAAAAGTGAATATAAATGTGCATGAAAGTTGCACTATATAAACTTGTAAAAGTAACTAGCTAATTCATTATCTTTACACTGATATTACTGTTATGATAATAAAATAAAAGGATGTGTTTAATAAATACAAATATAAATATATTTTATTTGTTTATGTTACTATATAAATAAGAATATAATTTAATATTCATATAATTCCTTATGTTAATTGATTAAAATATATACTGTAGAATTAAGAGAATTGTTATAAAAGTTATATCATACACAAATATGTGTATAATAAGATATTCTATAAAAAAATTAAAATTTTTATGAAACTAATGCAAAATTGTAATCATATTCAAATTTCTATGAATAACTTACGCACGTACTTGGCACGTACGCGGTGTAATTGCGTCAAGTAATAAATTAAACAAATACTAATGGACATCAGCGTAACTAATTGCAACGATCTACATTTTGCGTCCTGTTAAATATTTTGAGAATCGTAATTTATGATATCATCATTGATATATCATTGCAAATGATCTAATCTCTATTAATAACCATTTTGTTATTCTACAAAAATTACATTGTCATACCAATAAACAAAAAGACAAATAAAAGATAAATAAGAAATAATTGCAACAAATAAATTAATGCTAAAAGAGCAAATTCAAACAGCACATTTCGCATAATGTTTCCTTTTTTCATTTTCTTTTTATTCTGAGTTATATGCATTGTCAGTATTTCATAAAAGTGCTTTTAAACGTCATTTCTTGTGTTACATGTTTTGCATATTTTATTTATAATACATCCAAAGATATACTAAATCTAACAATTTTCATTCATTTAAATTAAAAACTATTCTTGTATTAATTAAATTTAATTACGTAAGCAAATAGTATTTTGAATGACGTAAAAGTCGTAAATTAAGCTAATACAGTTTTGTCAATTGTTAGTTTGTTCCATTTACATATTTCTTAACAATTAAAAATCAGAAAATATTATTAGAGATACAACCATACAAATATAATTTAATTTAAAAATCATAGAAAGCTATTCTTTTGTTAAATCCTTCTCTAAAAAGTAAAACTTTTTTTTATATATTATGATAAGTTATAATTAGAAATCAAAAAGTTATTGGTTCAAAGAATATTACGCTTCTTATTATTCATTTTATTAGTAAAATAATTTTAATTATCATAAGAAAATAATTAACAGTAATTAATTGTTATAATAATTATTTCATTACGGAATGGTTGAAATAAATTTATTCAGTTTCAAGAAACTGTTCTCTTTCCTAATGCTTTTGCTTTTTAGGATTTTTTAATCTTAGTCTTTTATGTGCAAAAGCAGGTTCATAAAAGCTAGTACGACGTTTTAAAGTAAACATTACTGATAAAATACGACTGGTATAAACTTATTATGATCGAATAATGTTTTCAGAAAAGTAACTGGACGACTTCGCGTCCAATCCTTATGATACCAATCTATACTTTTTCTTTTTTTCTGCCTTCTTTGTCGCACAATTTAGTATACAGGTTCTGTCCTTCCATCAGAGAGATTCCGTTTGGAAAAAGACTACGGAATTCTCTCTCTACTTCTCTCTTAATAATAATAAATATGTTGTTTATACAATTGTATTAGCAGATAAAATATAGTAAATTTTCAACTCATAATCGATACGGTCTGCAATGTGCAAGAAGTACAAATGGAAAATCGATCAGGATAATGGAATCTGCAAATCACAGACTCAAGCAAGGACGACCACTTGCAGATAATACCGCGTTTCTAGAGGAAGCGATATATTGATTTTCTTATTCCAACCACGAATACGATGTCAAAGACCCTGAATGTTCATGTTACACGGACATGTTACATGACCTTGCAAGCTACCATTGATGTTACATCAATGTCGAATTAATGTTCTTTACAAGTTAGTTTCTTGCAAATAGTATTACTAAAAAATAGCAAATATAAAACAAATTCAAATTTATTAAATCTATTACTTACAATATTAAAATCTTTATTTTATTTCGATAAAGATGAATATTCAAGAAAAAAGAAATTTCTAAAAATTGGAATAAGAAGTATGCGACTTTTACGAAAATCAATGATATCAAGATAAATAAAACGGTTAAAATTCGGAAAAAATTGCCTAGTGATGCATTTTGCTTCGTCTCTTGATAAGGTGCAACATTGTCCAATATTGGTCACGAAGTATTTTGTATTTGCACAACAATGCAATGCACAATAATCTAAAACAATGTATACAACCTGAAATTCTTTATAAAATGATTAGATTTCTGTTCATTAATTTTTATATTAAGAATATAAAACAAGTAGTATAATTCCAAATTGAGAAATATATTTGTTTTGCTAAACAATACAATAGTATTTTTGGGAATAATCATATAAGAATAATCAACTACATTTTTTTTTGCAAAAATTAACATTTAAGTGAATATGTGTCGTAATTAATTAAAACATTTTTTTTTAATAACTATGCTATATATGCAAATAAAATTAGAATTTATTACGGATTATTTTATATAGTAATAATTTTTTATTTACTTTTGTTTATTAACGTTATTTTCATAATTTTGTACACGTTTCAAAGAGTAACAAATTTTTTGAAAAAATATAGTATTGTAAGAAAGGCCCTTAGGAGCGTCAGCAAGTTTAAATTTTTAATTTTTCCGCGCAATAGCGCGCAATGCGGCCTATTTTGATATTAACATTATTGGTTGAAAGACCACGTGATGTATTGCGATTGGTTAACGAGATAGCAGAACAACGGCGAGTTGCAGCGAGTAAGATTGGGACGCCGAAAAAGTGCGGATGTCATGCGTAAATTGTATTATTTAAATTGTATAATTGAATGTTGATTGTTGATTATTAAATTGTATAATTGAATGAAATTGTATAATTAAATATAAATTGTATAATTGAAATAAAGAGGAAGTAAAAAAGAAGAAGTGTGTGTGATTGAATGTGCCGCTTTCTCTTGCCACCTCGTGCATCCTAATAATTAACAATCGATTGCTACGACCAGAGTTAGAAGATTGTCCCTCTTGTTGTTTGACTCTCCCGAGAGTTCGCGATAAATTTAGTTTTATGCACTTGCGTTCTTACAGTATGATCACAGTACAGATTTTTTTTTATGTAAATATTAATTTATCTGTACAAGTTGTTCTTTGGTTATTTTAGGATTACAAATTGCATAAGAGATGAAGAATTAAGAGAATATGGTTAATGACTCAATCCTTTCTACTTTCAATTGACTTTCAAATTAACATGAGCATCTAGCTTGTCGGACGAAACGCTTCGATAAAGTTATGCTATATACATTTGCTTTATTCTTATGCATATAAAAAGGATATTTACATGATTAAAATGATTATAAAGCTTTAGTAATGTCATATGAAATATTTTTATTATATATGATTTTATAAATGTTGCTAAATTAATAAATTTTAATTAATAAATTTAAATTAACTCTTAACCGGGCGCGCCTCCCGGCCGAACGTTACTGCGCGCGCGCGGGGCACTGAGTGCCGCATCATAAATTTAATATTTGGGAATTATAATAATTGGATAAATAATTGGATAAAAACAAGTAAAATGTATTTATAATCAAATATAATATTAAAAATTAACAATAATATTAAAATTTTGTGTCTACTTTCTTAGAAAAATAAAAGTTTGGTTAGACGTAAATAGAAAATTAAAAATAAGATAATTGTTTTAAAGACATCAGTTTAAAATCAAACATAGACAAACAATAATAATGTTCTTATAAAATAATAATATAAAATAAACTATTAAAATAAAAAAAATTAATAAAATAAAATCAACTAAAATCAATTATTTTTTCTTGATTATTTTCTTCCATCTCTCCAAGTATTTACAGAATATCTCTCAATTTAGCATTTTTGAGATTTATGATAGGAAACTTAGAACAGGACTTGGATTCAGGATGTTTCTAAAATTGTTTCAAAATTCGTATTGTCTGAACTTTTTAAAACATAACTAACTCTAACCTAAAGAGATATTAAGCATTAATGCGAGTAAAAATATATTAAAAATAAGTTAATGTGAGGAATAGTTCAACATTTCGCATTATTATAATTATTTATATAAGCAACATTTTACTTATGTTCTGAGGCGCGCGCGACACTCTGTGCCGCAAAACGTGTCTTAAAACATGTCTTAAGGCTAACCACTTAACAGAAAATATGCGACAGTTGCTATCTTATGATTGAGATACTAAATGAGGAATACAGAAGTTCGGTAATAGAAAAAAGACCTGCATTATTAATGATTTTTTAGAAAAACGAATTTTGCGGCACTCAATGCCGCGGCGCGTCCGGTTAAGGATAAATCTAATAAATTTGTATCTAATTTGTATCTAATCTTATATCTTAAATCTTTATAATTGTAAATAAATATGAACATGAGATGTATTGCAATTATGTTTGTCGCAGTCAAAATCAATCACAGTCAAAGTTATTATTATAAGTTAATTATTGATTAACTTATCATCATGTGGACTATTCATGTGGGAATTCCGGGAATCGATTTCTTTGTATTGCACATATTATTTATATTAATGCATGGAAAGAACATTTTTGCTAAAAAGTATCTAAAGATTTGGTCAGATATAGATCTAAAATAATCTTGTCGGACCTAAAATATTTAAATAGAATATTTAAATTGATTGCTATAATAAAAAAATACTTTTATAGTATTATTATCATACTTAAGAGTCTATATAATATTTTAAAACTCAATAAAATTATTTTCAGATCGGTATTTAGCCAAATTTTTACATATTTTAGCAAAACTGTTTTTTCAAATTATAATTTTAGAAAGATATAAATTTACTAATTTACTAATACGAGAAAGCATTTTTTAAGGTAATCATAATTACATTTAACACAATTTGCAATGCAAAATAATGCAGGGAATCCTACCGGATCGCTTCGGCTCGTTTCTAAAAATTATTAATTTCATTTGCTCTTACATTCCTTTTCTTCCTCATAAGAGTGTATTGTTTTGATTTATGTAAGAACTTTTTAGCAACAACTTGTTTTGTTATATTTTAGACAATGAAGGTTATAATTACATGTGAAATTTTCAAAATAAATGTATACATAAATATATCAAAAAATTTTAAGAGTTGATTTACACGAGTTGAATATAAATATTTTTATTAATATTCAATTAATAAACGCATACCTTTTCTAAATTTATCTAAATACTTCTTTACAAAATATATGCTTATATTTTTTATTTATAAACAAAGATAGCTAAAGACTCGGAAATAGATGTAATATTACATTATTTTACAAATTAAATTTTGTCATTATTTTACTTAAATATAAAAATGAATGCTTAAATGTAAAAAATGTAAAAAATAAATTTCATATATTAATTATAAACAAAATACGTTTTTACCTTATTATATTGTTACAAGAAATTTATGTGTTATTAATATTTTCAATATATTTTAATAATATTGTTGTCAAACTTAAGCTCGTGTGTTGTTCAAGTAATTAATCAGAAGTTACTGTCCGTCAATAAGAAAATTGATAACATAATCTATAATGTATCTAATAATGTTGATTTAATAATATTAGTTTCTTATAAAATCTTATTAATAATTATATCTATTGTTCCATGTGCTTGCATACATATTATATCTTTTACATTTACATTGAAATTTTACCTGGAGGCAACCACAAAATGATTTCTTCACTCGTGATGGCATAGTTTGGCAGCGACCAACAAATTCTTTTAGAGGCTGCGAACTTTTCACAGGACAGTTTGGAATCCTCTGCAAATATGAGAAGTTTCATATATTATTGGTTATAATACAATTTTGACAACTAAAACAAAGTTTCACGAATCCAATAGTGATATAATAAGGTATTGTTAGAAAAGATAGTCATGTGGTGTAAACAGTTAAAAAAAGATAAATGTGTAAATCAGAATAATATTACGTACAAAATATTATAAATATATTATAAAAAGGAAGGATGAACAGTTTTACGAATACAAAATAGTAAAGCAATATAAATATTTGATAATTTATGTGTGTGTGTGTGTGTGTGTGTGTGTGTGTGTGTGAGGATGTGTGTGTGTGTGTGTGTGTGTGTGTGTGTGTGTGTGTGTGTGTGTGTGTGTGTGTGTGTGTGTGGTGGAGGAGGGAATTGTAAATTAATCTTCATTATTTATTTCTTTTACATTATTTACTGTCATTGTTGGTGTATGCACGTATATGTGTGAAGCATGATATTTATTCGAAAATAATATATACTATACTTTTAATCTATACATATATTGTAGTTGAAGTTACCAATATTGTAAATAAGAAAATTACGCTATATTATAGTAACGAAAAAGTTTTGCATAATTTGTGATTTAAATTCTATTTTCAATTTTTTTTTAAATACAATACAAAAAGGAAATAGTAATCAATTATAAACAAATAACACAATGAAAGCATTTCACTGATAATTAAAATTCCTTCGTGATTTGATAACCTACATGAAAGAAACGCCATCTTTCAGCTTCAGGCTCTGGACAAGCCACGATATCCCGATCCTCACTGTTGGAGGACATGCCAATACTCGGTTCAATTTTTTGTATACTATAATCGAGTGAAAGAGGCGCCCGGAGCACCGGCGCGATTTCGATCGTAATCGCTTTTACGATTAATCGCGATTTTCACTTTTGTACACTTTGGAGATGAAATCGTTTCTTTCGCAAGCAGGTAAAAACTGAATATGCCAGAATTCGTGCAGCTAACCAATTCCATAGCTAGAGACTGTCTTATCTCCCACGTTGAAATTCTTATCGCGCAGGAAAAAATACGTCAATTATCATGCGCCAGTTATCAACTATGCATATCATTGTGATGTCCTCGGTAAAATCAGCTGTTTACTAGTTATTTGTAGAGTAAAGGAAATTTTTTCGAATAATATAGTACTTTATGTGTAATAATTCAAGTGGCATATAGCTTTCTCATTTATCTACAAAGATGATAAAAGATATGTAAAAGGAATTTAAATCGTAAAATTTATAAAAATTTTGCTAGACGCAATGTACTTTATTCTAAATATTCGTAATTTAATAGTTAAATATAAAATGAAAAAAGTATTTCCAATAAAATTTCTGTCTAACGACACTGTCGGAAGCAATTACGCAATGACATTTTACGAGTTTATAAACACACTTTCCAAAGTTTCACGTAATTGTGTTTCATCTTTTAAAATTATTTCCTCATGAAAAATACATAGGTATGTAGGCTTATTATATATCACAGTTTTTAATTGTTATCAATTAAGACAATTGTCAAGTTAAAAAAAATCATATAAATAACATTTCATCAGAAATAGCAATCTCACTGATTATTTGAATTAGTTACATAGTATTAAATCAAAAGATAAGAGAGAGAGAGAGAGAGAGAGAGAGAGAGAGAGAGAGAGAGAGAAAGAGAGAAGCATCAGACTTCTTATCAACTGAATTACAATGGCTTACACAAATATTAAATAGCCTATTGTGATGAAACCTTTCGTCACAATAGGCTGCTTAATAATTCACTTTTCGAAAGATAGCAATTATACATGTAAATTATTGTTTGTTTAGCTTTTTACAAATGTGGTTTTTCATAAATAATTCTTAATATATAATATCAATTCTCTGTACTTATTTGTATGAAAAAATACAGTTGTTTGCAACATCTTCTTACTAATGCAAATTACTGCAAACAGTAACTTGAAATTAGTATAATATTAGTATAATTAATATAATTAGTATAATTAGTATAATAGAAGAGCGGAAAAGTCATTTAATTAACTTAATACCTGTGAGCGAATATTTAAATTACGTAAATCAACTATGACAATGACATTTACTTCAAGAAAGCTTATTATAGAAATAATATAAAACAACTCTTGGATTTTATGATAGATACATATTATCATCGTAGGTGTAAATAATACACTCAAAAGTAATAAATTTACTAGTCCTGATATAATTATACATTATAATTATAATTCTTCATGTGATACATGCAAACAGTTCGATGCGATGCGTATTCGAATTGAATAATTCTGTACATTAGCTGTACATTAACGTAACGATTTATTTATGACTACTTCATAGTATACAACACTTGAAAACCGTAAGATTTATTTCGTAGCTTGTTGCTCACATAAAACTTTGCACAAATTTCCTTGCTCGTGATGCGAGAAACATAGTCACGTCAGTCATGTAAAAACGTATATAAAAATCTAGATTTTCTCTCTGCTCATTTCTTTGATAAAGAAAATTACATCTTTTTGACGAAGAATGTCATTTAATTGTATTGAAAATATAATATCGTTTAATATGCAATTAAATATAATAGTCAATTAAAACTATTAATGATCTCAAAAACATTTAATTTCAATAAAAATAGGAAGATATTTAAATAAAAAAACATATTAAGTGCTTATCAACTGCTATATTAAACATTTTTCAAATTTGTTTCTATTCTGGAAAGATATATTTATATTAGATTTATATAGTTTTCATAAATAATTTTAAAAGTTAATAAAATTCTTACACACATCTGCTTTCAAATAAATTTTTACGTATTTATATTTATATACTTGTTTAATGTATATAAATACGTAAAAATTTATATATAATGTATATTTAATGTAAAAATGTATATTACTTTAATAATATATATAACTTTTTCCGTTATATAATTTTATAATTAAGAGTTATATAATATACAATTAAAAATTATTTCCGTTATAGAATAATAATAATAAGTTTTAATGGACGATCATAAATATTATTATAAATATTATCGTAGATATTACGAGTTCGCAACATTGCAATCAAGTAATTAAACAAGAAAATTGTGAACATATGATCATCTTTGTAGGAAGATTTATGTGCCATAAGATATATTAGTATTTTAATATAGTTTATCATAACAAAACTTTTTGTATAATGAGTGTATAACGAGTATAATGAGTAATCATGCATTATCTTTTACATTATCTATATATGATTCTTATTAATTCAAAATTGAGACTTTTGAAAAATGCGAGAATGGAATGCGAGAATAATTGAATAAAGTATTTTAAAAAAATAATTTAAAATATGTGAATATGTAATAAAATAGTTTGTTCTAATAATTAACATATAGAGCTAATATTTGATTTTTAACTTTAAAACTTCAACTTCTTTTTTATATAAAGTTCAATAACATTATTATTTAGTTAAGCGAGATCGATAATTATTATTGTAAAATGTGCAGAGTACGATAAGAAAATTAATATTTTTAATACATATAAAATAGTCATATAATTCTATATAAAACTGCAGCAAAGTATAAGACTTATTACTATAATTTTATAAAGAAAGCTTATTGATGTAGCATTCAAATTTATGATTGACTTTTCTTAGTTTATTATCTTTATCATTATCTTTTATTTTGTTGAAAAGAATAGTTTTCAACTATGTTGCAGATAATAGTATAAATTTCATACAGCAATTTAGATGTCCATAATGGAATGCAAATATTGCCGATGAATAAAAATCGGTACAAATTTATTTTATTATTATATAAAATATGCTGACAGTGTGTCTATAATATATTCAAAGAGTATGCTGATATAGAGTGCGATGATATCAGCCATTATCGCTTTTCAATAGGATATACGGATAACTGTTGTGGATAACTAAATAATTTGTGAGATAATAATTTATCGAAAAATATTAATCTTGAATCGTTCTCGCAACTGGTAACGCTTCGTTGAGTTTCAGTCTGACTTTCTCAAGCGTGTAGCTATTCATTTTCACAAAGTGCGACTTGAATGTTGCACATGGAACTATTGTTTTGCAAAGTAAAGTTGTAAAAAATAGACAGCAAATTGTGAAAAATTGAAATTTTTTTCAGAAAACTTTATCGTATGGTGTCTTCTACGACAAAATAATACTACGTAGATTAGTTTATTAACAGGAAAGAAATAGTTTTGAAGTATTTGAAATATTAGTGAAGTGAAATATTGTTGTTTACTGAATAATATCGCAAATAATATACCATTAAAGAATTAAAAATTGTATGCGTTAAAAAATGGTTCCGTTGTAAATGCTTATTTCATATACAATGCTTTAATTATAGAGAGACTGCAAAATATTTGTTATATCGTAATACACATTGCTTATAATTTGCTTTCAACAAATAAAATTAAATTAACGAAAAGTTGTTGCAAATGTTGAAACGTACCGTATGTATTCTAAACTAGCAATTATTATTAGATATTACTTGCGGAAGTTTCAGAGAAGAAAAATGGTAACCGTTGCAGCAAGGCTGTTTGTTACGCACCATGTTACGAAGAACGGGTTTACCGGTTGCATACCGGTAGTGTATGCAATCAGTACGCTCTCCGGAATTGTGCGCAAAATAAATTCTTCTTCGTAATTAGACTAATCTATTTTTATACAATTACGGTTCGGCGCGGCTCTGTATGCCACGATATTTTAAATATAAAATATAAAGATAAAATCATTAGTGTCGGAAATATCTTCTTTATTTATATTATAAACAAAAATAATAGAAAATACGTTCCACATACAAATCATCATTATATTAACATAAAGTACTATTACTCTCTTGAAATACTTATTTAATTATTTTTAAAGAATTTTTATACAAAAAATACAAACAGAATATATGTATGTGTATGTGTGTATGTATATATTATCGCAATAATTTTAATATTTTTAGAAATTAAAGAATAAGTTATTAAATATAATTATTAAATCATTAGAATTTTTATTTGATCATAAAAGAGAGACTATAAATGAGAATGAGATGAGATAGATGGAATCGTTGGCGCAAAATTACATTCTATTCATATGATATTATGCTTTCGAAAATGCCTAAAACAGCATGAATTATTCGATGTACTATCCGTGAAATGAGTAACAGGTTCAGAAAGCGTACAGATTTTTCGATCACAATAATGACGTCGTCGTGAAATTGCTAAATTCAGCAACACAGTATGAACAATATTGATGTGCAATATTCACGATAATCGTGTTCACGCTAATTTAGTCATGCGAGCAGGTGTCTGACAGATCGCTGCTATGGATAAACACGAATGCAGTAAAACAGGTAGTTTCGTTCATCTCTGATTTTGGTTCGATTGTTCCTTTACTCAATGGTGTACATAGTCGGATATATAAAAATGAATGAATCAAATAAATTCATTATGAGAGATATAACAGTCATTCATCGTCATATTGTATCTAAATATAAGAGGTAAAAAGCGGCAATTAAAGTAAATTTATTCGGAAATTTGTTAGAATTTTTTAATTTGTGTGTCAAATATTTAAATTATTGTAACGCGAGCTATAATTTGTTTAATGAATATTAAAGAAACATTACAAAAGTTACTGTCAATTTACAATTATTACTATTAACATATTATATATATATATATATTATAGTACTCTTATTTTTAAAATAATAAGTAACAATAAGTCCAAATCTTAACGAGTAAAACACACGCACACACACACACACACACACACACACACACACACACACACACACACACACACACACACAACACACACACACGCACACACGCACACACACACACAAACACACACACACACACACACACACACACACACACACACACACACACACACACACACACACACACACACACACACACACACACACATAGACATAATACTTACGATATCGAGTTGAAATAATAATCAATTAAGATAGTTTAAATATTTATAAAAATGAAAAAATTTATCAATCAAAAAAAAACAATAATGAAACTTTTTTTAGTTTAAAGGCTGTACGTGCGAATTAATAGGAATTTTTATTCATGTATTTTTAATTATCTAGACCTATAAGGAACGTACTTTCTTTAGAATTGCAATCAAAAAAGCGTTACGGTCATTTCGTCATGTGCTCATCATGTATGAACAATCACGTATTAGAAAGTTACTAAACATTAATGATCACATATATTCTTTCCGTCACAGCATTTTCACGCGTTATGTAACATAATAATTAATTAATTTAAAAATATAAACATTGTATTTTTATAATTAATTACATTATTATTAATTTAATTAGATAATTAATAAAATACTAGTTTAATAAAAAATTGGAATACATTTACCATCATAAGATTTTTCGTTATCTTTTACTTATTATAGAAAGTTAATTCTTTTTTAATAAATGTATTGAAGAAAATTATTATATATATTTATCGCAATTTTTAAACTTCTCTTGAAATTGAATACATATTGATAAATGAATCATCAGACTTAAATAAAAGATATCTTAAAATAAAATTTTCATAAAATTAAAATAACCATATAGTTTTGCTATCAAAATTTTTGGAAAGAGAGAGAGAGAGAGAGAGAGAGAGAGAGAGAGAGAGAGAGAGAGAGAGAAAATCTAATTTATAAAAAGTTTCTTATTCAAATAATGACAAATGGCATTTTAATTTCTTAAAACAAAATACAATAAAGATATATAAATACATGAAAATTCAGATTCATGTACAATATATATATATAATATATGATAAATTGATCAAATGATGCCAATAAATATTATAATACTCTATTTATTTTTTCAGTTGCACAATTGTAATGTTACTTCTATTGCAAATGCAATCGATTGCAAAAATCGATTGCAATCGTAAATCGGTTGCAAATTTACATTAATTGATAGTATATAATACGGCACTTAATAATTCAAGCTCTTACGGTTTAATAAAGTCTTCTAATAACTTCTAATATAGTATTTAGTATTTAACTATACACATTACCAGATTCAGTTTTCCCATTTTTTCCAACATGGTATCCATTTCGAATTTTATTAATTTCTTCTTAAATAAACGTTTATCTCCTTTTGAACCAAGATGTTTCGTGTCAAGTATTTGTTCGAAAGTGCTTTGCACGCGAAGCTGTCGCTGATAGTCACTTTATTGAATCATATCGGTTTCACAAAATGTACAGTTTTAGAATATACTATAATTCAAATTTTCAGCTTATTAAAATAGCAAAGATGGAATTCAATTGCTTCACTAGGCTTCGTTTGCAGATCATGGAAGTGGTGTTGAAATTTTCTTCTTTTTGGAATGGGTCTTTTTACGAGCAGATATTTATATGGTTCTCTTTTAATACTCACATTACAATCAATATTGTATTTCAACTTGATTTTGCTTTAGAAAGGAACTCATAGTTAAAGATAGATTGCATCAAGTTCTTTAATTGTAATTTTATCTGCAATTATTATAAAATATTTAATTAATCTTTTAGTAATATAATTTTTTTCGATTTATAGATTCAGAAACTTTTATTGAACTTTGTACTAAAATTCTTTTATTATATTCAATACTTATTAAAATATAATAATACTTTACGTTTACGTACTTTACTATACGTTTAATAATACTTGAAAATGTATATTTATGGTATTAGTTTTTTATAAAAAAATTTAATTTTTTATTAAAATTTTTTTGTAACATTAAATTAAAAACACTTAAACATATTATTATCTTTTTTTAGATATTTTCTTATATGTATTTCCTTACATATTTCTATATTGATAAATTTCTGTATAAAAATAAATTTCAAGATTATAGTTCTCTAGAGAATGACTTGAACGAATATTATTCGATCTGTAAATCTGTGCTTGTCTTATGTTTTTCTTTTATTTGTTATTAGTCCTTTAATATCCAATATGAATTTTTGAAATCTATTTTCAAATTATAACAAACTCGTTTATTATGTATTGATATTAACTTTCATCACAAAAGACGCGTTTTCTTTTCGTTTTCGCAATTTTCACTCCGTCTTTGCCTTATTTTCCAAAAAAGAGAAATATTTTTTGGAGTTTTAAAAGGGAGAGTCTCTTATTGATTTTCTTTATTCACATTTGAAAACTCAATTTGAGTTTTGTTGAAAGAAGCCAAATGTTTAACAGCACAACGTTGTCAACAAAAACTCTCTCACTTCTTCAAAGTACTTTGCGTTTACATAATTATTGAAAAATCTACATAAGATCTAAAAGAACAATTGTAATTGAAAATTCTGATATTGTGACCCGACTTTTCTGTCTCGTTTCGGTAGAGACAGCGAACGATCTCGGCCACGGAACGTTCTTGCTCGCGATTGTAGGTTGAACTGCCAGGTGAAAACACAACACTTCTCAACCTGCACAGGTGCACATAGGGATCCCCCGTTTGGCCTCTGGAAAGAAGGGGGGCCTACTCTTCTCCTTGCGCGCACTAGGATCTCTTTGCCACGAATACTTCGATCAGCCTGATGTAAAATCCGAAAATATTTTCAATTCTTGTCACGCAAAAACTGAATTTATATTCATCAAATATAAACTTTTAACCACTGAGAAAGCATGAAGAAGAGCCAAATTAAAATTCACAAAATCAAAAATTTGTTTGAAAAAAATTATAATCTCGTTTAAAGATATCAAACAGTTTTAATATTTTAGCAGCAAATATATATATTTTAAAAAACAACAAATCAGCTTTTCAATGTTTATTTTCTATTTTTTGCATCTGTTTTATTCTTTATCTGTTTAGCATTGTTTTTTGGAAAAAAATCTTTTTTTTTAAATAGAATAACATTAAACAAAAGATAAACATTAAACATTAAAATCTTAATGTTTATTAAAAATATTTATTATATAAATTTTTTAATAAAATAATATTTTAATAAACGAATAAAGAATTTATTATTAAAATTAAGATTCCAAATAATGAGACATTATGTACGTATTCGTTGATATATTTATATATATTTATAGTAAATGATTGTCAATTATCGAAAGAAATCGATTATCGATTGAGTAATAGATTTAAATATAAGCGTAAGAATGAGCAAAGATAAAAAAGAGCTTGGCGATTAGCTGGTACGTTCACACATGCATGCTCTGCGGAATGAATTCGCAAGGATCTCTTGGATCATCGGATCTCAAATTATGTTTCTTGTTTATCATGATTAGAGTTACCATCCGTCCTCTTTTCCCCGGACACTGTCCACTTTTTTAGGGCGTCCGGGGATGTCAGGGGGGGGATTTTTTGAAAGCGTCCAGGATAATTATAAGCGTCATATTCCCAAAGTTTCGGGAAAGCTTCTAAATATTTTGTTTTGATTCCTCTCGCATTACTCTGCATTACCAAATAGCACAGGTATTATATAAAAGAGTTAAAATTTTTTAATTTTAATACCTAATAAAACTTAAATTAAACCTATAATAAAACTTATTTTTAATCAAAATAATCTGTATTTATTTTCCAGTTCAAATTTCTCTTTGCTCTGAATACTAATAAACAATTAGATGTGAAATAAAGATTTATTTACTATTTTAATCAATTTTATTAACTTAAGCGCATTTTTGTATACGTCCGGGGTTGTAACCAAAATATCCGAGAGTTTTGTAAATCCTAGTTTTAAAAATTTTAATATGGCAACCCCAGTCATGATATATCGTGTCATGTGATCAGAAAACGTTCGTCCTTGTTCATCCTTGTTCCTATAGCGGCAACCTTGTCGAGCGGAATGCATTCTTGTCTTTTCATCGCCATTTGCGCGATGACTAGTTCTTTAGAAAGAAAAATAAAGCGACAGTCAGAATATCTTTTTTCCTTTCTTTTTACGTTTTTTCTACTGTATAATTAAGAAATGAGAAAGGAGACTTTATTGCTATATCTTTTATCAAGATTGTCTATTTTGAGAACAATACTCATTGTGAAAGTTGAATCTTCGATTATTAATAACAATAACTTCATATCAGTATTAAATTGATCAGTCATATATGTATTATTAGCAAATTGGGCTAATGTAGTAACAAGCATAAATAATTGTAAATATTGAAATATTGAATGAATATGAATAATATTATGAATATGAATCGAATATTTGACGATGGGAATATATTAATATTAATGGGAAAAATTAACTTTACTTGTTATAAAATTATTTTGGATGTATAAAGTTACAAAAATGAATGATAATTCAAGCTGGTATTTAAGCTAATTCTATCTTATTACAATATCGTAATTTGAGAAGTAAGTAATCGGGATACACACTACAAACATACTACAAATAAAATATCAGAAACTTTTCGGAATTAAATTTGTACATTTTATTTGTCATCCCATGTTTGAATATATTTATTCATTGATCATTAAAAATCATTCGATATTTTCGATATCTTTTAGAAGAACGTTTTACACAAATATTTTTTAAGCATTTCTCTAAATTGAGAAACATCGCATAAGATTATAGATACTGCATAGCATTATGCAATAAAAGAATAATACAACTCAAAGAATAAAAATTATGTACGCATTTCTGTTGTTAAATTTTAGAATCCTCATATACAATTCGCGCAGAGTGAAACTGTAGATCATACTGTAGATTGTTGCATTCTCATCAGTGATTTCGGACTGACCGATAACGAGTATTAATTTGTCCTTATCCTTATATAATTTCTTACTTGTGTTAATATCCGTTAATTTGCAAAAAAAAATATTCACGTTAATTGCGTTAGCTTGATTCTGTTTAGGTGAAATATGATGTGTAAAATTAAATTCTTGTATTGCTGACATTCGTTTTTCTTTTGTTGCTTTGTGCTCTTTTGCTTTTTATTCAAGTTAGTAGAGACATTCCTGCGACTCGCTAATGGCGTTGAAGCTAATCGATTGTACCGGTTCGCTTGCTCGCTTTATCGCAGGAATGCGTATAACGCTTTAAAGATGCGGGACGCCCAACATTGATGTTACTCGGCATCATTGGTGAAAACAAGAGAGAAACTTTCCGCGCTTCCGCGGGAATATGAGGCCACTTTTTTCATGTTTCCGTAATGACTTCACTTTAGGATAAAAAACATATAAATTTTAGACATGTTAAAAAAGAAAGAATTTAAGCATATACAATATTGTAATCTTATCTTTGATTAATTTGATTTTAGAGAAAGATAATTATATATAATAAATTATAAATAATAAAATAATTATAAATAATAAAAATTAGTATAATAAAAATTGTTATAGGTTATTGCTTTGTTTAGAATGTTTTTAAAACTAGACTAAGCAGAAGAATTTAGAAAAATGGAAATCTCGTTTTACCTTTATTTGTTCCTGACTTGTTTTGGTGATAATTTGCGAATTTAATGTTTGCATCTTGATATCATTAATTTTTGATCATTAATTTTTGAAATGATAATAAAGAAACAAAATCGCAATATCGCATAATATTGAAGGAGCTGTTTGTAACGGTTCGACATTATTTTGATTAAAATGGTCGTGATAAACTCTCATGAGAATTATAGAATATTAAAATTCTCTTTCTATTCTCCATCTCTTAATTATTTTTGTTGTCTACAATATTA
Source organism: Pogonomyrmex barbatus (assembly GCF_055798465.1). Classification (NCBI taxonomy): domain Eukaryota; kingdom Metazoa; phylum Arthropoda; class Insecta; order Hymenoptera; family Formicidae; genus Pogonomyrmex; species Pogonomyrmex barbatus. The sequence continues at coordinate 6,899,879 of NW_028297193.1, forward strand.
AGTTATATAACTCTATTGAAAAATAACGGTAGACGGTTAATGGAAAATACTGCGGTCATACATGTACAAGTGCATTTTCCATGGTATCCTAATCGGTGTCAACTATTGCACGTATCGACCTACTGAAGAGAAGACCCGTTATGCGATCTTCCTTTCTCTTCCGCGGCGATGGCATTCTCATGTTCTCCATCTCGCTTTCGGCATTCAGTATGCTGACTGTATGTGTCAAATGGTTTCATCCTGTCTAAATCGACAGAATATTAGGTAGACCGTTTTGATGGACGTATGGATCGTGATTAGACTGGAAATATTCGAGTCGTAAACAATTTGTCAATTTTAGTAAATCTACTTTCGATCATGTAAATTAAACATTATATTAGACTTAATTAAATTTTATTAATTATAATGCAATAGTATATGTAATATGTAATTACACGATTAAGTTTAACAATCAATAATCAATATTGATAAATTAAATATAAATAAATTTTTTGCATACAGTTTTTTTTATAAATGTTGTATTAAACGGTTATACATAAATAATAATTTTTTTTTTACTATGAAGATAAGATTTTACTATGGAAATTTCTAAGCTTTAACGCAGTCTTGCCTATATAATATCGAAGAAAATTGTTTTGATATTTTGATTGATTTGTTTTCAAATTATTAGATTTTGTTGTTTCTAAGATAATTGTTAAGAGTCGGCAGAAGTAATGGGCCAAATCCAATAGGAATATCTATTTCTTATGGATAATTATCAATGCAAATACATATTTAGGTTCAACCATATTATATTTAGTAAAAGCAATATTTTAACATGAAATTTTTTTGATATATTTGTTATAAAGTTACGTAGCTTGGTACAGAACAAAATAATTTAAATCTTAAAAAATTATAAATAAAAACATTTATTAAATTAACGATGCAAATCTAATGACACATTAAAACAAATTGTTTATTTTATCTTTTTTAGAAAAAAAAACCGCTCTATAGCAATGTGCAGATAATTCTTCTGATTACAAATTTTTACAATTACATTGCAATATTTTGGCTGTAATGGGTAAAAAGAAATTCATCTTCATGATAGACATATCTCCATAATCTCTTCTATCGATTCTTATTTTAATTGTTAATATTTTATGTTCCGTTATACATTATTCCGTCTACTCTGCTATAGATACAACTTCGGCTATGACACGGTAACTCATTTAATATTCAGCATTAGTACGTCTCGAACTGTGTAAGTTTATTTAAGATTCTTTTGTCATTTTATCCTCGTTCGAGCTACAACAGTTTTCCATTCCATAACAAAATCCTTCGAAATCTTTTCTTGCATACTTTCCGTATATTTCACATTTTTCAACTATGGTTATATTATTACTATATCTAGTAAATATTGATATTTTCTTTGACAAGTATATGGACAATTATTAAAGTTTGAAATGTATATATAAAGAAATATTACACACACACACACACACACACACACACACACACACACACACACACACACACACACACACACACACACACACACACACACACAACACACACACACACACACACATATATAATTAATTTCTTTTCTTAGTTTCTTTATTATTATCATTTATGACACAGTTGCATTTTTATTATATTTTATTAAGATGTTTATGCAGATTAAAAAAGATTTAAAGATAATAACTTGACTATTTATTTTGTATTTTGTACTTTACTTTAGTTATTTTAGCTTAGTTTGGTATTATTTTATTTTAGATTCTCATTTAAGACAAAATTGTTGCGTTTTTTGTTTAATTTTATTATGTTGTTTACGGAAGCTAGGTTAAGAGATTGAATAACTATTTAGGATTTCGACGAGCTTCCAACATTAAAGTTTTATCGTTTTAGTTTTATTTTATATTAGTTTATGAGTTTTAGTTGTAACATTATGATATTTATATGAAGGTATTTATATAAGAAAGAGAAGTATTAAGTTATGCCGGAAACCATCCTAAGTCACGAGGCAAGGATTATATTATAATAAATAATAATAATAGTTTCTGTATTCTTTTATAAAAATTTTATTTAACGATTAGTTGTAGTTACAGTGACTAAAATGTTGATTGTTAATTATGAGACTGAATAATATGCTTACTAATAACTGATTATTCTATATTCACATTATTTTTGACGATTATGATATTATGTTAAAGTAATTTAAACAATTTAAACAATTTAGATTACTTAAAGAAGTTATATGTAAAATATTAAGGTTATTTTTATTTTAATAGGATGTTTAGAATATTTTGGAAGTTAAAATCAATAAATTCTAAATAATCATTCATGTATTAAATAATATCTGAAAAAATAATTGAACAAAGCTAATTGTTGATAGTAAGATGGTACGTTAAAATTCTAAATTAAAATTCTCTTCTTAAAATTCTAAATTATGAAATTTAAAACACATAACAGAGAATATCTTGCGTATGTCTTTATTTTGAATATTTTTAAAGTAATTAATGGTTTGACAGTACTTTTGGTTAAGAAAAAATTATCTGTCAAACAAACCATGCGAGTGATATCCTTAGGAATTACTCGTCTCTTGCCTGATCTGTTGTACCTGTTATTCAACACAAACCGTGGCATACTGACCCGAAGTGCGTTTTAGAATAAATTTAAGTTGGCTGTGCCAACACATGTTAACGGTGCTACGATCCGATATGGGAGACACATTTTAATTTGCTAGTCTCGAAGAAGACGTGACGTGTGACTGAGCATTTAAATAAGTTTAAAGAAGATTAATTATAATTTCTTGGCACGTAAACGGTCGGATATTTGTCGTGGAAATTTACACCGTTTTCAAATGTCACCATTATATCCGTTTTTAAAATTTGTCAAGATACATTTACATAAAATAGAGACTTTAACGGTATTGATATATATCAAGTAATTCTTTTTCTGCTAATCATGTGAAACAATCTTGTTTAATGCTATGATTTTATAAAAAAAATATAGAAATATTTATCGTAATCACGTGTATAAGCCAAAATATAAATAATTTTTTAAAATTATTTGAATTATTCTAAAAAAAATGTTTAAATGTGTAAATAACAAGAATCTTATTTTGTCAAAACAAGTGTTTATAATTCATCCAGTTACTAAGTGATCTTTTTTTTATTATCGTAGGCATTGAATAGCATCATATAAAATAGAAAATTCAAGCCACTTTACATTTTATTTTCTAATTTATTCATAAAAATAAACTAGCGATAGATACATGAGTTTATCTTTTTTGAATTTACGCAGTTAAAGTAATGTAGTTCCTTAATATCGTGCAAGTATGCCAAAAGCACTTTTAAATACACTGAACGAGTTCCGCATTTGCGACTTCTAGAGCGATAGGCAAGAGGCGATTTATTTATCGTGACGAAGTTGCCAATAAGAATAATGTGGCAACTCGCATGACTGCGGTAAATTCGCGGCCACTCGCTTATCAACGATCGACTCAACATCCTTTCTAATTGGCTATTACAGCTTATCATCGCCTCCTAACCTCATCGCAATGCTACGTAAAAGACTATAAGTTCTCCCAAGCAATAGTATGCTTTCATGCGTGAAGTTTCTACAGCCAAATCGCAACTGGAATGCAACAAAACCGCCAAAAAAATTGCCCACTCAGGTCGACGGAACTTAATACAACGACTTGTAAAAATATTGGTCCCACTGACCTGGTATAGTTTCAGTAGACATAAATATATTCGCGTCACGCTATCTAAAAATATCCTTTAGATTAAATTTGCATCATTGTTTAATTATCTAACTATTACATTTATATTGACTGATTCAAAAATTTATTCTTACAAATTTTTTCAATGTTGTTTTTTCAATGTCTACATACATACATATCTATAATTTAAAAGCTGTGCATTTTTTAAAAAATGTTTGGATTAAAATGTACACATATACCTTCAATATTTCTTTTAAGTAATCTGTAAAAATAATCAATAATTTAAAAAAACTTGTAATTATTCTTTCAATATTACTTTTTTTATCTTTGAAATAACTGTAATATATATTTCATTTGTTTTAAATAAAGTTTAGTAAAAGTATAAAATGTATTAGACTAAATTACTGTTTCCTTAATTTAATATACTTATATTTTTTTCGAATAATGAAATTAAAATTAAAAATAAAATATTCTGTAAAATTAAAAATATAATATTTCTCTCTCTCTTTTTTTTCGAACATACATAATAAACATCGATATATTGGTTATAACGTTACAAATAATTAATTTAATATTTATTTCATTTCATAAACATTTTTTAAATTTTATTTTTATCTTATTTTTATTTATTTAATTTTTTTATTTCATTTTTATTTATTTGAGCAAACGTATTGTTTAATATAATTACATGATTAGCTATATTTTTTTATTTAAAAAGAAATATATTAAAATTTTCGAAAAATTTTTATGGTTTGAATAAATGTTATGGCTAGTTGCTAAATGCACTAGATATAATTATTATATAATAAATTATTATTTTATGGAATATTATAATTATATTATAAAATTCTAATATTCCATGGAAAAAAATAAAAAATATCCTAGTTAAAAAATTTGAGAAATATTAATTTACAAAAATTACTATCATAAACATCTCAAGAAAGACAACATTCAATAATCGAGTAAATGTCTTATTTATTATTTGATACTCATCAAATATCAAGTAAAATTTATCACTTGATATCTATTTAACTGATATCTATTTTGGTATCAAAGATTGATGTTTGGTATATGATTACATCTTGTGTCATTATTTTGTTTTCAGGATATGCTGATAAAATAAACTAAATTTGTATTTATATTGCTTATTATGTCATAATTAATATTATGATATAATATAGTTCTTGAGAGATTAAATATTATGTAGGAAAAAATAAAGTCGCAATGATACGCATAATTACAATCAAAATGTGTCTATTTTCTAATTTTCTAATAATATTATTTTTAATACTATAATTTGTAATAATATAATATATATTATTATTACAAATTAAAATAAATTTTATAAATAAATAAATTTTATGACTTTAAATTCTTATGGTAAAATACATTTAATAATCGTGCTAGTAATTATATTGCAAAAGTTGAATATTTTTTCTAGACTTTTTTATATAATTGTACTATGTTTTGATAAGATAATCCAAAAGTTTTAGCAAATATTCAATAATGCAATATATATTGCATTACCATGTCATGATCGTTTCGTTTCTTTCTGTTATTCCACTGTGTAACTGTTACTCGCAAGATTTTCTAAGATTGAGGTCGACCAAAATTGTGATGAAAAAGAAGAGAGAGAATCGCAGAAAACCCGGTTACGTTATTTGCTTTGATTTACATTCTATGTTTGTATTAAAAAAAGAATATCGAGAATCTTGAATACGTATAATGAAACATTACATGATTGTAACTCATGTAATAAAATTGGTTTTTTCTTCTTAAATCTAAAGTTTGTCTTAAAGAAATATAATACATACATTTTAGTTTGATTATTGCAAAATATCTTTTACATTACACAAATGTTCTTATATCTTTTTCTACATATAATTTATAAGGTTGAATACTTTTGAATGAAATAAAGTGGTCAAATATTTCGGAAATCAATCAATCATATATATTTAACGACAATAAATTTCCACTGCAATAAATTCGTCTCTGATACGGAAAGCTTACGCACATAAAAGAATATCTTCTGTGATTAGAAAATATGTTACTTACATAATTGCCAATTAAGTAATGTAAAAATAAAAAAATATTAAAATCAAGAAAAATTGAAATTTAATAACTGTTATTATAACATAAAGATATAATTACTAATAATAATATTTAAAATATTTTAACAACAATTAGTATTAGTAATTAAAAAAATCAATAAGTATAAAACTTAGAGATAAATGTTTATTTTGTTTATTTTTTTTATTTTGAAACAATAACAATGTTTATATTATTAATAACTTTATATTATATAATAAATTAAATATTAAGTAAATATTAAGTAATAATAACTTGGAAGTTACATATATTTCTTAATAATAAACTTAGTATATCTGTATTACATATGACGACAATGAAAGCATTGGTTATTTCCGCTTCACAATTGTCAATTAGCTAGTATATATTCATTTATATTAGAAAATAGCAGTTAAACTGTTCGCACTTATGCATTAAACGTTCTATTATTCTCTCTCTCTCTCTCTCTCTCTCTCTCTCTCTCTCTCTCTCCCTCTCCCTCTCTCTCTCTTCCCCTCTCCGTTTCTGTCTGCTTTTAACTTTCTTTTTCTCTCTTTTTTCGCTTTTTCTTTCAGCACTTAATTCAGATTCCAATATGAAATGTCTCTCTCTCAGTACTGTGCATTCATTATTGCATCAATATTTTAGGTTTTAATAGTTTGCTAACATAGTTTACTTTTTTAAAATGTTGGAGTTAAAATTAATTAATTTTATAGTGACTTAATAATAATTTTAAAGTGACTTTAATTTTTCCCTTACGGATTTCGTACAAATTATAATATAATTTATTATAAAAATAATAAGATTGATTCCACAAACTAGTATATAACATAACATAAACTAGTATAGTAATATTTTTAGCATTGCCAAAATATTTATATCTATTCTATATGTATCAAATAGTCATGCTTAAATTAGATGTATAATCTTCTAAATTGTGTGTGTGTGTGTGTGTGTGTGTGTCTGTGTGTGTGTGTGCGCGCGTGTGTGTGTAAAATCAAATATACTTACAATATAATATTACTATACCTTCAATGATAAACTGTACCTTTGAATTTCCATCTCGAGCTTATATATTTTTATATAGATATAAATATTACACAAATTATTAAATTCTCAATTCCTTTTATATTGCACTAATCTGTGTTATTCATGAATAATAATATTGCCTTTAATTTAACAATTTTTAATAGTAATAAACATAAACCCAAATCTGTAAACGCACTACTTTTCCTTTGTTGTTCTAATTATATTTATCACTTATTTATTATCGCACAAAAAAACCAAACGACAGCACAAAACTATACAAAATTACGTTTTATAAACGGTCATCACATATACACATGCATCAATTTTACGAAAACACATCTTTATCATTAACTTCTTTTGCATTTTTCTATGGATTTTCATCGGCGAGAGATACAGTGAACTGAACACCGAGACAGTCAAGAGACTCTCTGACAAATTTTATTTTGGACGTGATGAATGTATTGTATGTGTGGTGTGTTTTGCGCTCGTATGCGTTTATTTCCAAGTAGAGCACATGTCACGTGTCCCTTAAGCTTAGCTCAGAAGGGCCAGAGGTAGCAATAGTAGGACTATTGTCGCGGGTACTGCCGATGCTGCACTCGTATGCTGTAATCATCAATGGAGGGTAGTTCTCAGCACAACTCTCCATAGGGGGGATTGGACCCTCGCGCTGTGGACTAAACATCTGTCCAAAGACCCCACTACTAACCATATTCGTCCTATTGCTTTAGATAAAATATATTTTCTTTCTTATTTCATGCAGAGTTTGACTGGATATGCGCTAGATGCGTTACAGATTTGGATATAAATAGTCACTTTATAAGAATAACTACTTATATTTAATGTTCATATTCGCGTTGTGACTCATTATCTTTCAATTGTTTGATATATTTTTTTAAGCAGTATGAATGATGTATATTTGAAAAAATAATTTATATATCTTTCATATAAATGTTTTACAAAAAATTTAAAGATTAAAATTAAATTTTTTTATACATATATCTTTGTCAATAATTAATTATAAATAATTAATTAATAAATAATTATAAATAATAAATATAAATAATTAATTATAAATAATTAATTATTTTAAACATGTTTATTTTTGTACTTTTAAAACATTTAAGATAGTTTTAATTAAAAAATACGTGGTATTATTATTATTAATATTTTATAGGCATGTATCGTCTATGATTAGATTTGTAAACGTATCGAAGCGCGTTTGTATGACTAATACTTTTTTAATAAGTTGTGGAACAATTTAAATGCAATGTTATACACATAAACATTGGTGCAATATGAAATATGAAGAGGAGTATTAAATTAATGTTACACTTTCTGTGTATGTTCGATATTCAGTATGACAGCGCGCTTCACATTTTTCTGAATTTTATATATATATATATATTGATTTACATTATAATATAGCATAACAATACTATATATATATATATATATATATATATATATATATATATTTACTTCGTATGCAATAACATATTATACATAGAAAAAAAATTAAAAACTATATACAACAATATTTATTATAAAAACAAAATATTATAAACATTTTTAGATTTTAGTAAATATATTGATTATATGTTTTTTTAAGTTAAAAGATATGTAAAGCATAATTTTAATAATTATGCTATAAAATAATTATAAAGTTATATAATCGAATTTTATTAACGATAAAAAAAGGTAAATTCTAAATAAAAAGATTTTATCAATTAGAGAAAGAGAGAGAGAGAGAGAGAGAGAGAGAGAGAGAGAGAGAGAGAAAGAGAGAGAGAGAGTTTATGTATAAACAAAACAAAAACGGATAATCTAAGATATAATAATGCATATAATTGCATAATTTAATATAAGCAATAATTGTTGTTTTCAATTCTTTATTATTAAAATTAACATTTAGAAAAATATGTTATATTTATTTGTCTAAAAAAATAACCATTGCATTATGACTTCTTGGAAGTATATACGTATACTGTTTCAAGAAAATTTTAAGATGATTATATTGCACATCGTTTCAAACTCAAAGTTTGATGGTACTTCGTTTTGTCGCTGCATTATCATTATATCGCGACGTGATGTAAAATCACGATGATTCCGACTTCTGGCCCTAATTGTTGCCAATTGTCACCAATTGTCGAGCGACTGTACTGTTTCTGCAGCTGTAAATTGTGACTCGTGTAGGGATGACACTGCAATTGTTATGCAATACGAATGTACAGGCATACAAATACGACTATAGTTTTAATCGTATAGTAATCGAGTAGTACGCGCAAATTTATCATGACCTCTTTCAATCATTTAACGATTCATTTTTTTTTCGTTGTGTTTATTATAATCATGTCAAAAAAGATGACAAATTATATGTGCATAAAATAATTTTACATATTTTTATATAACAATAAATTTTATCTGCTATATTTTTGTACGCTGTACATTACTTAGAAAGTTATAAATATTATCTTATGTTGCATATGTTTTTTGGTTTATTTTAAAATATATTCTCATTTTTTTAAATAAGTCATATCAATGCTTCATTCTTATAAAAACAATTTATGTCTGTAATGTATATGCGTATAAAATATTTTGGCAGATATCGTTCGTGTTCTCACTGACTCATTTGAAAATGAAACTTAATTGTATTAAGATTCATCCTTAGGATTCACACACAGAGGGATTAATAAGAAAATCACGTAATTTAAGAGAGTTTCAAACATGCAAGTAGGTTGCAATCGATATCAATATGAATAAATCATGAGCCTATTTAGTGTCGACCTTAACCTTTCAGTGCAATACGAAGGTATCATAACTATATACTCGTATTACTATTACTGTAATCATATATTGCAACACAAACTATAGAGATGTATTATTCTTTACATTATTATTCTTTACATTTGGCAAATATTGTAATAATCATCGTAATATTTTTAATTTTTTAAGCGGTTATAAAATTTTAATTACATTTTGCTCACGTCTATCATTTAAAATTATAATTTATGTTAATGTATTATCATAATCTTTTACTTATATGATACAAAGATATAGAAATGTTTATTTTATATAATTATAAAAATTATAATTATCATTCAAACAGACCCAATTGCGCATAGTGCTTAAAAATTATCTAAACATACTATTGTATTAAAGCATTGTTGCTCTATCTTTTATATTATTTTATACCATTTTCGATAAATTTTAACCTGTCTGGCACTTCGTATATATGTATTCTATAAGTCGCGTTAAGAAGTTAAATTACAACAAGATTATAACATTTTACGAAACTTGGTTGTACCAATTGCTCTCCATTGACAAGAGCTCTTGTGAGAGAAGCTTAAGAATGCGCAATGTGCGTATGTGTACAGAAAGTCGACAGGGGAGTTGACAGTGTGGTTGATTATAATCCATATGGCGCTCTTTGGTCTCGTTGATATGGATGCAGAGTTATCGATCTTATCTGCTGTTTCACTAACGAATAGACAAACGAACGGACATTGATTACCCTGGCGAAAATAAGGCGGAAATAAAGAGTTGAGCGTAAGTCGAATGTAAAAGAAGAGTGACAGAAGTGTAAACAAAGCTTTTAGGGAACGTAGATTGGAACAGCGAAAACGTAAAAGAAATGTAAAACATTTACGAAGCGTTTTAATGCTTCTTTTACCGTTCTAATCTACGCTTCCTAGAAGATTTGTTTACACTTCTATCACTCTTCAGTTACATTCGGCTTACGCTCAATTCTTTATTTTTATCTTATTTACGCCTTATTTTCGCCAGGATAGAAAACAGTGTCTTATTGACCTGGATAGTTGACTCGTTTCTGCTGTTGCTCACAATCCGTTTAAGAAAGAAATTGGATCTTCATCCTTATTGCAATTATCAAAATATATTTAAGCAATTATGCTTCAAATAATGTTTGTCAATCAGTATTTTCTCGATCATCGTTATCATACACCAACTAAATCTCTATAATTAAAAATCGCACAATCTATAAAAATATTATGTGATTTTTTTTTTCGAAAATAGGATTGTTTCTTCTCTTTGTCGTGAACATCTATTCAATAATTGTATTTTTTAATTTAAAGTATTTTCTATTGGAAGAGAAAAAGATTTAAAGGGAAAAGTAAGATTCATAATATTAATAAAAAGTATGATAAAAGAATAAATTCTATGAGTCAGATATGATAAAAGGAGCGTATATTATATGTTTAGATCATTTTTTCTTGTTCTTATTCTTTTCAATCCTTTTTGTCAGATTAAAGCTTTTTATAATTTCGAGATGCATTTCAAATTCATTTAGGTTAAGCGATCCAAAATCGCCGCGATGAGCAAAATGTACTGTCACGGTCGTATTCGTGGCGATAGTTTTTGATTTTTTGATATACTTAGTTTCGGCGTAGTAATATCAGTAAAGGTAGTACTATTGTGAACGGCGAGATGAATGGATGAGTGGAACAAAGAGCTGTTTCTAAAAAACTACAAATTAATTATAATACAGTCCACTTACAGCCAAGCAAGTATGTAGCATCAATAGAAAATTACCTGACCAGCTCTTGTAAACTCTTGTCAGAGATCATAATACTCTTATCTGGCAAGAAATCTATTATATGTTGTACATACATACGTTATGATTTATTTATGCTATAAATAAAAAGAATATTTATTCGATTTGTCAGATGAAATAAACAATAATATAGGAATAATTAAATTTTTAATATTTACATACAATTGTTTTAATACGTAATATATCTTACTGAAATAATTATTTGCAATAATTTAGTTGCGTTGTAAAAATAGATAATTCTCATAATTTATTTTTATGCTTTGTATGCGTATGTGCGCGCGCTGAGAAGATATTTACGATATATAAAATATATAAAATATTTATATAATGGCAAAAGAGAACGAAATTTAAATTGAGATAAAACGATGTGATAAAATGCGGGTTTAGCCTTGTGGTGTATCACTGCATCGATACACGCGATGCCAAAAATAGTTCGTATAAAAGCATGAAGAGACTAGACAAACAGGAATCATTGGAAAGTTTATGCATCTTCCTTAGAAAGCATTTCTAAATATTTGATATACACATGTATACAAAAATAAATAAATCTAAACTAAACGGTATACCTATGTATACTTTTGCTTATAATTCAACGAGTTATAAGGCTCTTAATTACGAATACAGACGAGTTTTTTAATTCATCGATTGATTAATCGTATAATGCGCAAATGCTGTTTTTATAGAGGAAAGTTGCATAATGCGATTAATCAATCGATGAATTAAAAAACTCGCCTTATATATCGTGATGAGAGCTTCATCTAATAAAGAAAACGCAGATGTTAAACACATCGCTATAATCTACGATAGTACATAAACTGCTACGCAATTTTGCTCTTGCATTAAGGAAAATCTATCTGTGGAAATCATAATCGTCCGCACCAAAAATAATAAAAGTTTGTATCGTTTTTACACATATACGATAGTCCTATGTGAGATAATATGCGTGTTTCAATACAGTTAAGTATGTATTAATAGTTTAATAGATTTGACTAGGTAAGCATGATCGTAAAAATTATGCTAGAAATTATAATAATCGCACACCGCGCGTAAGAGCGTCTCTCTCTCTCTCTCTCTCTCTCTCTCTCTCTCTCTTTCTCTCTGCTGGTGATATTCTTTTTGCAATTCCTCTTCAATGTAAGCAGAAATAGAAATTAGAAATAGGAATAAATATTAAATTTTGGAAATAAAAATTAAGAATCTGATTATATCTTATATTTATTTGTAGCTATTGCGCATTACATTTAATCTTTATTCCTAATTTTTATTTCCAAAATTTAATATTTATTCGCGTTTCTATAATTTCTATTCCTATCTCTCCATTGTGTGCAGAGTCTATAGTCGAAATATTGAATATGCCAATGCTCTCTAAGATATTCAATTTTACTACTAATTTTTTGAACTAGTTTAAATAACAATAGTAGATTTATAATAATCACTTTAATTTGTATTATATTGTTATATTATATTGTTGACCGAATTCAGAAATCGATTATCTAATCACTCACGAAAAAAATTAAATGAAATAAAATATACTATAAAAAAAGTTAGTAGAATTAAACATTTAGTAAATAGAATTAAACATTTAATTTAAAAAATAAAAAATAATGTAGATAAAAATAATAAAAAATGAAGTAAATAAAACATTAAGAAATATCACGAGCTGTGTTGCACATTTATACCGAGATCAAGATGTCAAATTTGACTCTAAAAATCAGATGTTATTTTAATCTAACTAACTCTTCATGTTTCAGGAAAAATGATTTTTTTAGATTATTAATTTTCTGTTGATATCAATCGTATATTAAAATGCAAATATTTTCGTAGAAATAAAATATTGAGACGCAACAATTGCTTTATTGATTCTTCCTATATAATAATTACAGATTTATTGTAATTTCTTTTAACTTATTTTACTTTATGCGAGTAAAGAAAGACGGAAACAATTATTCTGTCATACATACATCAATCGAACAACATTGGTTTAATTTCTAATGCCGAGTATTAGTATTATGGTAATAAGTATAAGCCTTCGTATAGAATGTATGTAGGTAGTCATTGACATTTTCAAATGTCAAGCTGGTCCTCTCGCAATGCATTTTTATTATTTGAGTTGTAACAAACTATAGGCTTGTATCTGTATCGGATGCTGTAAGAGAGAGTTTTCTGAGAAATTTTAAAAATATGAATAAGATATTAATAAATATTTGTCTTACAGAATATGAAAAGTAAACAAAATAAAAAAGTAAATGTAAAATCAAATGATTTTGTAAGTTTCAACACATTTATCAATTTGTGGGCAATTAATTTTCTGCGGCCATGCAGAGCAATTAGTGACTTTCGATTGCTCGCGGCTAAATGTCTAGATAATGATTTTTCAAATCCACAAATCACAAACAGAAAGATAGAAAAGACAAAACTAAAATTCTTTTCTGGATTGTGCAGCATGATGACTGTTACATCATGTATTTAATTTTATTAGCAATTTAAGCTTAATTTTCATTTATAATTCTTTCAATTTAATTGTATCATCCAAGTATATCTAATTGCATAAGCTATAAAAAGTTGATTCGTAGCAATTTATTTAAAATATGAATATAGAGATATCATCTGTATTATTATTTAAATACAAATAGATTAATATATTTGTGATTGACATTATAACAAACAGCAACAATAATCTGGAGCAATGATATGTCGAGCGACATGCAAAAAGAAATACTTAAAAATTTATTTATGAAATAAGGTTTATTTAATTACAGCGAAATAAATAAAAAATTATTTACATATAGCAAATAAACCATCTCATAATTAATAAGAATTAAATATATTTTACAGAAATTTATATATTCGTCATCATAGTCAAATTTTTTTTTATAAATATTGAAGAAAATAAGCTAACATTTATTTCTAAATATTTCGATCTTTTTTTCTCAATGTAGAAGAAAATTTTGTAAAAAGTAATTTTTGATGTAATTCTATTTATAAACTTGAAGACAGAAGAGGCATTTCTTTTATTGCAATTCAAATATTTTCTTTGCTTTTGACAATATGAAAACGAATCTGATAAGGAAGTTGTTTTTAAAGACCAAATTCTTTACAATAGATAAGAAATTTTAAAATTACAATTTTTTACATTTTATAGTCATCAAAACTTTTTTAACAATTTTTAGATGAAATTGCAATATGTATGATTACTGTTTTTTTATATAAAAATATTTTGCTTGAATTGAGCTCCCACACATACGTGGATATGCACGCGTGCGTATTCACCTACACACCTTTACATACACACATGCGCATGCACATATAAACATACACATATAAACATACATACACACACATACTCATATATATATATATATATATATATATTAAGAAATAAAGAATATTGCACTAAGAGCTATACGATTAGATCAACTGCCTTTATTAAAACAATAATACAAATGCATAATTTATTAAAGTAAGCCTCTAAATAAATAGTGCTAATTATTGTCAAAATTTATTGTCAAAATTAATTTCTAACTGAACAAAATCTATATTTTTTTATTATTAAGCATGATAAGAACAAGTGTGTAATGTAAGTATATTTTTTATTATTTATTATTATTTGCAGTATACTTTAGAAATGGCAATATTAATAATATTAATATTATTTATTTTTAAAGTATGTAATTAATTTTATGCACATAGCAAGCAATATAACTTCTATTAGCGAAAGAAATGGCTGTTCGAGATAATTACGAGAAGGAATAGGGATCGTAGAGCCCTTACCAGATCTTTCTTGTAAGCCGCGAAATGTAATCGCGCCGGTCGGGCGCGCCGATCAATAGGAAGCGGAAAGGCACATGTCCCGGTAGTTTCTCACGGTACGGCGCTCATAAGATCAACATTGGGCATCTCTGATGATGTTGACTAACGATGCCGCGCGTTGTCGACGAGTTGAACGGCTGGTAGAAGCTTTCGGAGCAGCGTCTGATCTTGAACGCATAAGCTTGACGACGTGTAACAAACGTGTTCTGCTGATTTACGAGAGATGTATGCGATTAAACAAAACTAACATAAACGATCGGACGGAATTGTGATGACGATGACGCTACGACAGCGGCAATGGCGTTAGGCTGGAGACAAAACACGTAGCGCGAAAGTCTGAGAAAAGTCGGAACACTGGCTTGCCATTGGAAAGACCGTCGACCCGACCAGTGGCTTTGGTTACACGACGATGTACTGCGCCGACGTCAAAGCGACGTCGACGTCGTCATCATCGTCAAGGCGACGGCGCGCGCCGGAGGCTTTTCTCGCGCGCACGTACCAATTAAATCGATTTCTCGAATCGAATATGACGTGAGATATATATATCGAGATGCAGATTTTTTTGGAATACAACATAAAGTAGATTTTTTTGTATTTCTAAGGCTTTATACCATACACATATAAATACATGATATTATTGATAATAGCATAATATTATTGCACATACATACATATATATATGTGTACACACACACACACACACACACACACACACACACACACGCACACACACACACACACACACACACACACACACGTGCGCGCGCGCACAAGCATGAACGTACGTACGCATAAATATATACACGTATCCGCGCGCGTATATTCACATTACGGTTATTTTTACAATAATTTTTTTATTCGCGATAGATGTTTTTTTCTTTTATATTTTTACTGTAGTTTTATTATTATTAGTTATGTATAAGATATTGAATGATTACATCTATGATTTATCAACCGAAGATAAAAATATAAATAAAGCTTTAATACCTAATGAGCAGCCAATGGTAATACTGTTAACGTTATAAAAATAATATAATATTATCGAGTAGTTATCAATTAATACTATTAATACTATTATGTGTGTACCATAGTATGTATGTGTCTGTGCGTCTGTGATCTTTTATATACAATATTTATTAATATGAGGTGCAAATATTTTTAATTTTAATTTTAATTTTAATTTTAATATTATAATTTATGCAAATTTTACTTCATTGAAAAACAAGCGAGTAATAGTTAATTTTTACTATCTCTTTTCTCACATTTAAATTTGTTTTTAGTATTTATTAGTAAATATTTTATTTGACATTTATAATTTGTAAACTATTATGGTTTTAATATCTTTATGTTTCAGATATTTTACTTTAATTAATCCCAGAATATATGTGCTATTAAAATATTATTAATGTTATCATAAAGGTTTTTAGACTAGCACAAGATAACATTTAGTTGTAACAAAGATATTTTTTTTAATATCTTACTTTTTGTTTCTGTTAATATCCTACTAATTTAACAAATTTATAATGCAAAATTGCAAAATTTTTTGAAAACCGAATGGATATTCGGACAGGGAACGATAACTGGCACCAGATTTGGAATCTGAAACGAAGAACATTAACCTAAGCCTATATTACTTGAAGCAAGTCATAGTGTCTCTGGGTTAGGAGGGCGCGGGTCACATTCCTTACATAGATGCTATAATTTCTTCCTCATCGAATATTTCCAAATATATTACCTTATATTGTATGTTAATAGCTTATGATTATTGATTCCGTTTGTTAATAGTCATAATCAATTTAAAAACTAATAATATATAGTATCTCACAAAAACTTATTTGTAATTTAAAAACCTATTTATATCTTACTAACTTTAATAATAAATAACTATAATTGCTAAATATTAATTATGTCGTATGAAAATGTTATTAAATGATAAATAATACCGTATAATTCTATATATGTTACATATTGTTTGAATTTGCTTTATGCTATACCTAATTGAATCTGGTCTTGCTTCTATTATTGCTCTTCATATATTTTGCATCATATTCTTATTAAATTAGAAGGAGAGAATATTAAGAACATTATCACAATATATAAAAGTAAATAAAAATATAAGAAGTGTTACAATTCTGAAAACAATTAGAAATATTTGTTTCTTATTATTGAGAAAATAGCCCTTAATATTATTGTAATTTATAAAACAAAATGCATAAAAAGCATTAATTAAAATTGCAAAGTAAGCAGTAGAAAATTTGATAATTGCTAATATTCCTAATTATTTAATATATGATAAAATAAATGAGGTGTTAGCTGTAATACATTTATCGCAAAGAATAAGTTTATTTTTCACGTATGATTAAATTTTATATAAGTTTAAATAAAATTACTTAAAATGATTATTTAAATATTATTAAATATTAGTTTATGTTATAAATTAATAAATTTTTCTTAAAAAGTAATAATTATTTATTGTAATCAGTAACAACGTGTTTAGTACAATAACATTTTAATTTATAATATATTATATATTATAATTATATGCATTTATATAATATAAAATAATGACGATTGTAATAGATGATTGTATATATATATAAAATTTACATTGTTATTAAATTTAACAATTTGATAATAATTAAATATGATATATTAATTATATTTCTATACTATGTATTTCTATCAATTTTTATCATTTTTTTAACGATAAAAATTTTTAATATTATATAATAGAATATTATACATTTCTATTTTCTATATTTATTCATATTTAATATATTTGACACATGTTTGTGTAACAAGAATCCATAATTAACGTATTCAAATTTAATTTTTCTCCATACATTTTTGCTTCTAATATTGTTAATCGATTTTTATAAACAGCAGCCACATAATGTTTTTTCTTCAAATTATTGTATTTCTTTAGTTTAAGATTGTATAATTTATCAACTTTCATTTGTATAGTATTTCGATGTACAAAACCTTTGATACCTTAAAGATAATTTTATAAAATATAATAATTATACTATTTAATAAAATTAATAAAAATAAAATAATAAATATCTTTCTTCTTTAATTTTCATAATATTTTTTAGCATGTATTTTTTACCTGTATATTCATAAACCTGAATAATATTATTATTTTCTATGAAAATAAATAATGTTTCGACAAATCCATCAAAATTTAAAATTAAAAATGAGTTTGGTCGATGTGCTTTTATAGTTTGCAAGATTTTTGTTTGTGAAGTATCATTTCTGCATAACTAGATAAAATAATATGATTAAATTAATATATTGATGTAAAACAGAAAAACGCAAGTTTTAATTATATGTGGAAATTAAATATTTCTTTGCGATGTTATTTTTTCATAATAGATAAAAAATAAAAATTAGACATAATAAGATGTAAATAGAAATACTTCTTGACTCACATATATATAATCTTGGCTGACTTCTTCATTATAATAGATGTACTCTTCTCTTTTATAAATACCTACTTTGAAAGTTAATAGATTGCCACAGTCAAAACAATTTATTAAATGTGTGCCATTGAGAGACGTTTCTTCCAATTTATAAATTAAGGATTGGTTAAGCACAAAAGGATCTCTATATAAAATTAAATTAAATTTATTATTTTCATGTGAAGTGAGAGCTTTTAATATGTCCAACTGGATATGTCCAACTGTATCTTCTGGTGCAATTTCAAGATCATCTTGAATAATTGCTAAAAATTCTTGATATAAATTTGTAATGTCTGTGATGTTATCAAGTTCTAATACATGCTATAAGAAAAGAAATAATGCAAAATTAAACAAATTATTCGAAAACTGTTTATTCTATAAACATTTTTTAATTTTCTTTATTGAGAAAGTAGAATTTAGATTAGTCTGTTTATTAAGATAAATTATATTTGCTTTGATTTTCAGATTGTGTGCGCGCATTGTAATAAACTTACCATCAGTCTATTATTTTCCAACTTCCATATATTGTTAACACTTCTACCGCAAGTATGTTTTGCGACGGTAAGCAAGTATAAAGTGCCATTTGATTTAAAAAATATCAATTGGTCAGTCAATCCAAAATCAGATACTTCATCTATTACTTGAAAATTAGTTTGAGTATACGATAGAAGTTTTACCTGACAAATGTTATAATTCACTATTATATAATTTACATTATTGATTTCAACATTATGAATATAATGAATATCTCCATCAAATTCCTGGATTTTTACATAATCAAACGTATTGAACTTATATATCTGATTTACAGCATTGCATTTGAGCATATTTAAATGCAATGCACATATGTTATTCAAATCTTTCTGCAAAGAGAATGAAATTATATTTAGAATATAATATATAAGTAAAGGAATAACAATTTATTGTATAGATCGCTTTATATAAAACAATAATTATTAATATATATATATATATATATATATATAAAATATATATATATATATCTATAATTATATATATATATATATATATATATATATATAATAATTATCATAATTATAAACAAATAAATATTTCTTTATTTTATTAATTACAATGGTTTTCTTACGTATGTTTCCTCAATGACATGATCTATTTCGAGATGTTCTGTTGCCAAAACAAATGATATCTCAGTAATATTAATTCCATTTAAAAGCTCACTTCCATCAATATTTTTTTCATAATGGACGTTTCCATATACTCTCCACTTTCCAGATATAATTTGCTTTGTCTTACTCATTGTCCTTATTGCTATTCCTTGCCAATTAATTGGATTTATTTTGTTTAGAAGACCCAAAATTCTAAGACTTTTATTAAGAATAACTGGAGTTTTGAACATAAATTTTCCTGAACAAAAATTGTACAAATGTATTATTCAAATTAATTGTTATTATTAAAAATTTAAATAGGAGTTATAAAATGTATTTCGTGAACGCTGAGCGTAAAAGATATATTGCATGCAACTAAACTGTCTTATCTGATGGCAATTAAAAATTGTACAACATTGTTTTTAATTTATTCTATTTATATACTTTATTCTATCTTATTTTATTTTATCTTTATATACTTTTCTTAACTTTTTACCAGTTAAAATGTCGGTTTCAGTTAAAGAAACAATTCTTTTTGGATTAAAACTATTGATGAAATAAGCATTGAAATCATGAAATGCATAAATGTTTCCTCGTATCTTTATGTTTCCCATAATATTCTGATTACCATATATCTATAAAGGTAATTAAAAGTTATTAATTTTAGAATATTTACTATATAATATTAATCAATTATGAATATGCATTTGAAAAAATAGACTATAAAATTGCAACTTATAAATTGAAACACAATTGTACACAATAATATATATGATTTTAACAAAATTTTCAACATGAAAGTATATCTAATTCTCAAACATCTCTGCATATTATTTTATTGGATTATATAACATCTTTTATCTTAATCTTTTATCTTAACTAAAAATCTTTGAGAAATCTCTAAAAAACTTTGAGATGTCTCTTTTGCAAAGACATCTTTGATGTGTCCTGATTTTATGTATAAATATATAAATATAAATAAATAGAAAAAATATATAACATATATAGAAAAAATGTATAATATATATATATGTGTGTGTGTGTGTGTGTGTGTGTGTGTTATAAATATTATAAATAAATATGATAAATAAATATTATAAATTGTTTATAAAAAAACATTTACATATATATATATATATATATATATATATTATATATATATAAAATATATATACATATAAATGTTTTATTTTATTCTACATTTATTATACCATAAAAGTATCTGCATAAATATCCTCTATATAGAAAGTGTTAACGCGTCCTAATATCTGAATGTTTCTAACAACGATATTAGTGCAATTAAGTTTATCAGTCATAATAAACTGTTGCGTATTTAATGAAATTAATAGGTTTGTTTGCAACTCGTTGATTTGTATGACTTTTAAGCTTGTCTGAAAAGTCACATTGTCAAATGCCATCCGTGCTGAAATATAAAATATATTATATGAATACTTAAACTTATATTCCAAAATTCACTAAAGCCAATACTAAAAATCTATAGTTTATGTAACGTATACTATACATGATCAGCGCTGACAATAAATTTTGACAGGAATACAATCTTAGTTTACCATTTATACGACAATGCATATTTTACCGACATTATTGCTAATTACAAATGACATGTAATATATTTATAATAAATTACATGTTATAATAAATTACAATTATACTTGGTTTGCAATTAATAATAATGCTGTAAAAAAGTCTGCAACTTTATATTATTTATTTATATTTATATGTATATTTTTTTTATTACTCAAAAAGATAATTACCTGAAAAATATTTAGGCTTATTAAGAATGATAACATTCTCATGTAAATCTGTCATATCAACTCCCATGATGGTACTTGATTGTAATTTTCTTTTTATTAGGAGATTTTTTTGTAGATAAATATCTTCTTTGAATATGATTTTGGTATCGATCGAAAAAGGTTTATCAACATAAACAACACTTTTGTGAAATCTATATAAATCTAAATCATTCAAGCTGCCATCGATGTTAAATGCGTCATTGAACGTGACTGAATTGTTGAATAATTTTAATCCAGAAATTGTAATATTTCCATAATTTTTAAAAATTATTGTTTCCATGAAATTGTTCAACATTAATTCTTGAATGAATCCACTTACATTCAATCTTATTATCGAGGCAGTCTCAGTGAAGTAGAAATTACCACAAAGAGCATAAGAATTAGCTTCAAGTGCCTTAAATCTATTTGTGAAATCACTTAGGAATACAACATTTCCAATTCTGCCAGTTGTATTAAAGTTTCTTAAAACAGTGATCGAGCCTCAAAAAAAAAAGAAAGATTAATTTTTAAATTAATATAAAAAAAAGATTAAAAAGAGAAATTATTATAGAGTAGTATTGTAAATAAATATAATCAATTAACTTAAAAAGCAAATGAGCACATAAATTTTTAATGTTATTTATAGCAATAAGCAAAAATATACATCCGAAAGAATACATTTAATAAATATATATTCGATTAATTTTAAAATAAAAAATAATTAAGTGTTATTAATAATGTAAAAATAAAAATGTTGAAAAAATGTTATTTTGTTATATAAATATGTAAAAATATTTAATATATTTATGTACATAGCCTACCTTTTATAACAACTGGTCCTTTGAGCATTTGTTTTTCATTTGGATCCAAAATGTCTTTTACGAAATGCCCATTTATAAATTGCATTTTCAAAAATTCACATGTGATATTTTTGAATGTTTTGCGATTTATAAATGTAATATTTTTATCAGTTTTCTGAACAGCATCAGCGATAAATTTAGATAGATTCAAACCGTTTACAAAGCCAATTATTTTTAAATTTTCAATTGACACATTTTTATCGAAGATAACATTTGCCATGTTGTATTCCTTATAAATGTTAATGATATCGTCGTCATTGATCAAAGACGTCATTATCATACCTGTCACTCGTAGGGATTTTATTGACACATTTCCGTCAAACATGTTATTATAAAGTGATTTTGCATTTGTCAATAATAGATTCCATGTATTCAATGATATTCCATTGATGAATGTTATGTCTAAGAGGTCAGTTTTTAAGTTGTCAATTACTAAAGCACCTGTCAAATTTTGTTGAGTATAGGGTGTTAATACACATTTAGCTAAATCTGTATAATTAATTCCATTGATTGTATTTGGCAAGATCTCTTCGGCCGATAATGTAGAGAACATCAAGTTCTCAAAATAGACTTCTTGAAAAAATTCGTTTAATTTATCAAAAAAAGTGGTTTGAGAAATAATTTGATTTATGGTATCAAAAGACAAATCATCAATGATAGGTGGTCTAATAAAGAACAATACTTTGTTTAAACAACCAAAAGTGATATTTTGTTCGTAAATTACATAATCCTCCAACTTTTTCATGGTGTCAAGAGTTATATTTCCAAACATGACATTCGGCGATATTTTTGTCAAATCTAAAATAAATAAAATTGTTAAAAATTGTTTGAAATAAAATTTTTATGATGCTCTACGGGTAGATATAATTTTATAACTATTTTTCATTTTTTCAATTGATTTAATGTTATAAATTGTCTTGTAAAATTCCTTTTACTTTTTGAATCTATTACGAAAGCAAAATAAAAAATATATATTCTTAAAAAATATATTTTTGTCTGTTTTTTTTAATAGACAGTATAAATAAATAAGTATAATTTTTCTGTTTTGATAATTTAGAATCAAGTAATATTTAGAAATTATAATTTTGATACATACGTGGAAATTCTTGATTAGTATTTAATGTTACAAATTCCGAGAAAAGATGGTTATTAATTCGTCTGGAAATAATTGTAGCGTTGGACTTTACGTTGACGTTGTTCAAAAACTTTTTATTTGCAGTAATTATTGCATTTGCTTCAGTTTTTAACAAAAGATCATCAAAGTCTAACCATGTTTTAGTATTAATTGAATCTTGGAGTATTATATTTCCCATAATAGTCAAATTTTCAAAAATAACATCTGATAAAAGGCTATTAGTTTCGTTAAGTAAGCCCTCTGTGCTGCTTACGTTAATACCTGTTATATTTCCATCGATCTGAAATTGTTATAGAACATATTTATATATGCTTAATTGTAATATATGTTTATTAAATTGTACCTGAAAAGTTCCAACAATTTCCAGATTCTCAAAAGTAATTTCTTCATTAATAAACTCATGTTTGTTAAGAATAACATAATCGTCAATATTTATTTTATTTATTGCGTTGATACTTAATAAATGTCTAATAGACAGATTGGCAAAATGCTTTATACCCGTAATGTTAGATAATCTATTACTCATTAGAACATAATCCTCTGGATATCGCAAATGATTTAAATTTTCGACATTAGCTTCTTCGGCGAAAAGCTGTAGACAGAAAATTCTTTTATGAAAGATAATAACATAAAATTGCAATATTAATATACAGAGTGCCCAATAAAAATGATGCAATCAGCGATTTTTTATAAAAAGATAAGAGAAAGAAGTTAAACATAGAATAAGAACTTTTTTATATTATTGCAAGTAAAGAAATAATTAGAGATATTTTACTTTCATATACAAAACTATTTCTTTAGAAATTGTATAAATTAGGCATATAAAATTCTTTTAAATTTTTAGTAGATAATATTCATTTTGTCGCTACAATTATAATCTATTGGGCAGTTTTATATTATTATAGTGATATTATAGTTTTTTATTATTATTTATTTTCTGTTCTCTGTTTTATTATCTTACTTTTTCCACGATCGTCTTTCCAGAAATTGTTGTCGAATTATCTCTCCAAATTATATTTTGCATCAAATTCTTCCAATTAATATCATTTATCTCAGAAAAGCTTAAATGTCCGTTAATTTCTAATCGCCTTATTTTTGAAAAATTTACATCACTATAATTTTTGATTGGAAAACCAAAAACAATTTTTGCCAATGGTATGTCATTTAAAGAGAAAACCGTTAAGTCATCGGTGTTGATAGCAGGAAAAGATTTCTGACCATTGATAATATCAGGGATATCATTTACAATACTGTTCACTATGATCGAAGTTGATACATTATTAATAAATGCAGCAGTTACATTCTTGGCATATAGTGTACCATTCACCAGAAAATCTCCAGTAAATTCGATATCTGACAAGACAATGCTTGTTGAATTAGTTATGTTTTTCAAATCCGATATAACCTGCTCGAGTTTAGCTTCTAACTCTTTTAATTTTTTTAAATTTAATGTCACGTTTGTCGATATATCATTTATTCCCAAATCAATTTGACCGACTTTAACAGCGCCATAATTTACATGTTTTTCGATTGTAGCATTTAATACATTTATTTTTGAAAAATTCCAAAATCCTGCTATTGTAGGATTCTTAAAATAACTTTCATTAAATCGTACTTCAGTCTCATAAAAGACAGCTTCCTGTTTTCGAAAAACTTCCTGAAAATGTACATTTTACAAAATGTTATACAAAATGTTATATAAAAGGTTTGCACAAACTATACTTTATATATTTATTTATTTCAATGCATAACATATGTAAATTATGAAACGTTTTATATTAAAATACTATTAAACATATGTGTGTATAATCTTATAAAGTACATGTCTATATTAAAAAGAAATAAGATGTGCAAACGAACCTCCAATAAAGCTCGTGTCTTTAACACGCTTTCCATCTTATTGTGAATAGGCTGCACTAATTCATTTAAGATTACTTCTATGCGCACAAATGCATTCCTATGTACGAATCCAACTTTTGGAATAACGACAATTTTTGACAGATCAAACTTGCTTATAATCTGATTAGGTAAAGGTATAGCTTTATACTTTAATCCATGCCAAGCAAACGCAATTACTGTTAAATTTTGTAATTGAACTAGTAACAATGACTCGTCTCGATATGTGTTTAGTGGTATAGTGACTATCCACAAAATTTCAATTGTTTCTGTAAAATAATAATATATATATTTTTCAATATGTTTATACTAAAAGTTATCATGATCTTACCATTGAAATGTGAATTTATTTCAGCAATATCTTGAAATTCGTTTTCAAAGAAATGAAGCAAACGCAACTTTTCTCCGCCAATTGCTAAATATTCAATATAACCACTCTCAAAGCAGACAACATTTGCAAGTTTGTTGGATTTAATAACTTCTAATTTTTCATATTGGCACAATTTATCTTCACTTTTTGATTTGTATAATATAACACTGTCAATCCCTTGAAAAGCTAGCACAGTGCGCCCGTAAATCGGACAAACTTGAATATTAAATATTTTTGGAACAAATAACCGTCGACAAAACCTGCATAATGTAAATTTTTATATAATAAGTACTGCATTTGCATATTTATATTATTTTTTTGTAAACTAGAATATAACTTGATCTTATAACGTGTATATTTGAAATATAAGCGTATAAAAACTATAATTGAAAAATAAATCACAATTTTTTGTCAAAGAAATATCTCTCTCCGAGGTTTCTTTGATGAAGACATCAGGATATCAACGACAAAAGCAAAAATTAAATAAAAGCGTTAAAACAACGGATGTTAATGTATAATTTATTTACAGCATAATGCTTTGTCTTTGCTGTAAATTTTGTTTACATTTTTTGTTTTTTTTTATAAAAATGCTTATTATAAAACTTATATAATATTCCAAAATTTTATTCTAAGTGTAAAGTGCGATGTAATCTTTTAATATAGTATTATGAAAAGTAAAGTAAGCAGCACTTGTAATTAAACAAATGCAATTACCATATATCAATGCGATGATTGTTATAATCAACATTAAAACTGTAAACATCAATAAGCGATTGTCCTTCGAAATATGTATCATTGTCTAGTAGCAATAATTCATGTTGATTTCCTTCTTGCACGAATTCCATATTTTGAATTTGCTTCCGTATGGGCCACATTGAATATAATACATATGTATTTCCGAAAATTTTATACCAATACAGGAAATAGCCATGCTGAGATTTAATAAGTAAAACTGCCAATAAATTGTTTGCGTGATTTTTATTAGATATTGCCTCGTTATTGAAATGGAGAACTTTAAATTGTAATATGTGTCCGTCTGTTAATATACTTATAATACGTTCAATGGACAAATCATCTAAATTAATCTTGTAGAAAAGCAACGTTGAATTTTTGGCACAAATTAAGTAATTTGTATCTGTTTGCAAAAATTGCCAATTGTTTCTTGATATGTTGATGTTTTCATTTATATTAACAAATGTATGCAATGAAATATTTGTTACAATAAGATCTGAAAATGAAGACAACTTAGATTATTTATATTTCAAATTGTTCACTAGTTCAGAACTAATCAAAGGCGAAAAGTTATTAAAGATGCACTTACACAGTAAAATAAAATTATATTACTTTATGCGAAAAAATTTTGTATATTATTATATGTAAGAATATTAAGAATTCATGTATACATACGTGTACGCACGTGTTTACGCACGCATGTGAACACACACACACACACACACACACACACACACACACACACACACACACACACACACACACACACACACACACACACACACACACACACACACATACACACACAATGTGATTTCAATTATATAATCTGACTTATAATTTTTCTGCTGTAAATTCTAATTAGTAAAGTAACTATAAAACATTTAATACATTTTAATATATTACTCCTATCTGAATCATATTTATATCAAATATATTTTTTCCATTAAACAATATTTTTATAAAATTTGTATACTACTTTGTATTTATTAATATTTAATATATAAATATATAAATATATAAATTAATAAAATGTTTGATAAATAATTACCTTCTCTATTTCCAGCTGCAGTATTGAATTCATATTCTTGCCAAATTAATGGTTTATCTTCATAATCTCGTGGTCTTCGAAATGATCTAGTATTGATAAGTATTTCATCTAATGTTTTAGACATTTCTTCTAGATCTTGACATTTTGCATTAATTATGAAACACCACAGAAAGAGAAAACATATAACAAGATCTTTATTCGCTAACATTCTGGACGCAGACTGAGACTTAACTGTGAAGTTCTCATCAACCAATGTCTCGAAAATATTTGCACGTTATATATGACTGATAATATTATGATTTTCATCGAGCCCATGTTGACCTCTAATTTAAATTTCTTCAACTTGACTAAAAGCTTTCCTTTTAAATTGAGCAAAATATTGATATTCTTTGAAATTTTTTGTTGTAAAATTATCGAGAGACACGTCGTGGCTCGTCGCCAACTGTGAGCGTCAGCGCTTTTAATATTACAACATTATTAATAAATTCATTAATGATGTTGTAATATTAGTAAATTTAATTATTTTATAACATAATAATATTTCTATAAATACAAATTTAATATTATGTTTTTTTTGTTGTTTAATAATTAATTAACAGTAATGTGGAACATATAAGATTTTTACAATCACAGAATACAAAAAATTAATTTTAAGTAATTTACATTTTGTATCAAAACTCAGAATATTTATAATTTAGTATTATTTAGTATAATTTAGTATTATTAGGCTGTGTGTCCAAAATTTATTGTCAGCACTGAAAATCTATAGTTCATGTAACGTATATTGAATATGACCAGCGCTGACAGACAAATTTTGGAATACTCTTTTATTACAATCTATGTTCTATGAACTAATATAAAAAAATAATTAAAAATCAAAGTAAACATATAAAATATATTAATATATGTACATATATTATAATGTATAGCATAAAAATTATAAATAAAATTATAAATGAAACAAGTCAAATTATAATATAAAAATCAGATGCAAATAGTAGATCACACGCACGCGCATATGTGGTATGTGTATGTGTGTCCGATTCAATAAATAAATAATAATGCGTTATAAATCTAACCCTCACTAATAAAGTTTATGATTATTTTAAAAATAAACATTAAGAAAGTATTTATTTCTTTGATAAATACTTGTTATATTACATGTTAATATATTTTCTGAACAATATTAACAAAGATCATATTTCGTATAAATATTGATTAAAATTTTGTACTTTAATGTACTTACATTATTCATGTATACAGGTTGTCTCATTTTAATTTTCGCATCGAAATATAAACTCGTAACGTATAAAAGATATGGGAGAATGTTTCAGACAAAAGTTTTATAATTTCAAGGAGAACATAAGATGATACCATTGGTTTGACCATGGATAGCATTGCCAAGATCATATAAAAGTCAACTTTGTTTTTTCTTAAATAGAAATAAATAGAAATAGATTCTAAAATATGTCGTACAAAATATTTCGAATAAACTATTCATTTCTGTGACAACTATATAGTAATACTTTTATGCACAAAATAATGAGATGAATCAATTGATGTAAAGAAAATACTTAGTGGTTGTTAAGAAAAAAAATGGAGATTTCCAATATGAAACGACGCATCCTTTTTGAAAAACAATTACATTTAATTAATTAATTTGAATAACAACTATGTAAGAAATGATTTACAACATATTTTATATTTTATGTCAAATTGCATATCAAATTCAAACTTCATAAAGTAAACTCAGAAAGTATTTGTTAAAAAAATACTTTATTATAGTGAGTTTTGGAGAGCTTTCGAGGTCACCTACAAGAATATGTCAATCAAAAATTTCCATTTAAGAAAACAAAGTTCACTTCTATATAAACTTGGAACGTCCATCCAAGATCAAACCAATGATATCATTTTTTGTTTCCCTTGAAATCATAAAATTTTTATTTGAAACATTTTCCCATATCTTTTATACTTTACGAGATATCTCGAAAGGAATACCCTGTAAATGGAACATGTATATATATATATATATATATATATATATATATACAGGTTCACACACACACACACACACACACACACACACACACACACACACACACACACACACACACACACACACACACACACACACACACACACATATTATGTGTGTGTATGAACCTATATATATATATATCTTTTTATATTTATAATTAATTTAGTATATTTGTTATATTTGTTATAAATCTTATTATATATTTTACATCTTTATTAGAGTCATTCTGCATTTAATTTTAACTTGAATTTAAAATTGCTAAATAATTCTTGTACACACAATACATTGTATAAATTGTACAATTAAACAAATCACAAATTTTCAATTCTTGTTGTTTTCTTAGCAGAAAAATTTTCATATATGTCATATATAAAGTTTAAATAACGTGCGCAAATTGTTATGTATTATAATGTTACAAATGTGTTATATTTTTTAATATACTATAACATACATTTAATATAATAATTATATACATTTTCAATCGATATATTTTTAAAAAATGGTATCGGATATCAAATTATAAAATAAAATTAAATAAACAGAAAAGTATATAATATGTATGTTACAATAAAGAAAATGTTAAAATATTTAAATTGATTTAACTTAACTTTTATAAAAAATAATATTATATTAAAATTATTAAATTATTATAAATTACGGTATGCTGACTGGCAGAAATCTTGTCCTATCGCCTACTTTTGGCTCAAATCTCAGATTCACTTTCTCCTTATCATCTTCACCGACCTCGAGAAAGGTATTCCAATCCACAAGAAAATATAAACCATTTTTTCGTTTTGTTGGTAGAACAGGATCCGGTGCACGGGTAGTGCCACCAAAGGATTCCTCCAGCGCTGCTAGATTTGTTCCTGCAGATGTCGATGACTCCGGAGCTGATGTCAACGCATCCCGGAAGTCCGAACCATCCTTCGTGGAATCTGAAGTCACCGTGCTTGTGGTCGTAGTCGTGATTGGTGTTGTTGTTGAGGAAGCATCTACAGATACGACAAGATCGTAATAAATTGATATTTAATTTCATTTTGCATTCATTTTGTTTCATATTTGCAAGCAAAATACCATATGTAATAACAAATACTATCGCACGATTAAAAATCTTATTAAAAAAAAATTATAATAAATTCTGCAAATATTGATCCAAATCTAAGTATATATTGATGTAATTTAAGAAAAACAATTAAATATTGCCAAAAATTGATGATTTATTTTTATTTTTAACAAAACTAAATATAAAGTATGACATATACAATATTATAGAATATTATACAGATACGAAAATAATGAAATTGCATTAAAAAAAATCAAAAGTTAACAAACAAGATATGTAAGAAAAATATAATAATAAAGAGATGTTAAAGAGATGTTAAAGATTGGAGATTATAGAGTAAGAGAATAAAAAGAAATATTCCAAGATTCATTTCTGATGAAGAACGCGAAAACGCTTTGTCTCTCTCTCTCTCTCTCTCTCTCTATTCTATATTTAATGATTTGCAATATATCAATATAATATAGTAGAAAAAATTATCTTAAAAGAGAAAAATACATTATAAATTCCGTCCGTCCATCGCGTAATTAGTAGCAACGATGACGACATCGAATTACAAACCGGTTGCGTGCGAGTACATGCATCCAATATTCACATGCATCACATGCAATGCATACTTCGAGGACAAGTACGCAGAATGAAAGTTGTATATATCTAGTTGAGACAGTAATGCGTGCGTATAAAAAAAACTGTGTACAAAAATCGGTCTCAAGGAATATCTCTAAGATAAATTACTTACCAAACCTATCAAACTTCATCGTATTATTCTGCAATTTTGTCTATATTTATTTTAAAACCAAGATTTAGTAATTTGATTTTGACATGAATAATCACATAAATAAACTCTCTAAACTTTCTTTATTCTTTATTATTCGATAAAATAAAGCCGTAAATAATTTAATTAAATTAATAATTTAAATAATTTATTTTTTTTTATTTAATTCACATTTTAAAATATACGCTTAATTATCGACATAAAAATATTGTACTATTGAAATGTTAAGTACTCAAATTATTTCAAATTTATTATTAATGTATAGACTTTTTTTTGTTAATTTAAAATATAGTATATACGTACAAATGGAATAAGCTACTTTAATATTATATATACTACTAAAATATTAATTTTATTATAAAAAATTATTAATTTATTTTTTATTTTCTTCTCCCAATTTCATTAAACAACAATAGATTAAATAATTAATCAATATAGAAAAAATTTAATATATACCCTAGTAATATATAGTATATATTAGCCTAGTAGTCATTGATTTCTCTTGTACTTATCAATCCGTTGTCTTTGTAATTTAAATTTGGATTTGGATTTACTTAAGTAAAAATTGTAGTGGAAGCGAAAGAAAACATTGCCATGGAAAATTATACTGAGAAGAAGTAGGCAAGAGAATAAGTACTAAAAGAAATTAATTTAATCAGGAGGTCGGATAATCTTATTGCCCATGTTGGTTAGTATGCGCCTGATGCTTGCCAGACCCTGAATAATCCGTTCAACCCAGAATTCCGAAGTGCCCAAAACGGATATCATAAATCTCTTTATACCAGTAGGTGTTGGTGTAGTACTCGCGAGAGCTCGATCGTCATTGGTAGTAATTTCAATAATTTCTTTTGGATTTTGTTGTCTTTTCACTTCATTTTTCATGTCTTCATTGTAAATTTGAATTATCTCTTCTAGACTCAGTGGATCTGGTCCATTCTTTAAAGTTTTGGTCGTTGTGAGTAAATCATCAGCTACTTTTCGTACGTCTTTCGCACTTATTTTTCCTTCCTGAACCAATCTGATTTTATTTAAAAGTTCGTTAATTTTTATTCTCTGCTCTTCATCCTTCACACGAACTTCGTGAGGTTTGAATACGTGGAGCTTAGTCATTTTTGTTGGTTCTATATTCTCCATCTTCGGCGTTGATGTCCTGCGAGATATAAGGCCTATATTCTCTAAGATCTGTCTCATATTATCTGGAACAGCTTCAATCAATGATGGTCGTTCTGTTAACGCTAACATGGCCTTTTTCTGTCTACTATCACTGACACCAAGCCCGAATTTCGCTAAAAATTCTTTCATATCCTCGTTTTTTACTTTAGACGTTGGCAAAGGCTTGAAATTGGTATAAGAGTTTGTGTTAATAGTTGACTTGAGCGTAGATGTTGTAGTCGTTGCCAGATTGGATGTTTGCAAACCAAATCGTTGAAAAAGCAATTGTATATCAGGCGTCAAATTGTTCATGCCCTTACCGATTTCTGAAACAGGATTCTCGAAAGTATTTTGAGCGGTTATCGATGGTGAATCAGGCGCAATGGCTGTTAGACCGGAAGTTGCATGTACTAAACCGTTACTGTTGGGAATTCTTGATTTAATCTCCAGACTTTCTTTATTCTTTTTAAAGACGTCTTCCACATTTGTCGTATTTTCTGGTCGAAGACCAATTGAGGCAAGCAGCTCCATTACTTCTGGACGCATCGTTGTCGACGTTCTCATCGTTGTGATCTTGCGAAAACCTCCAGAATTTGAATTATACGTGGTATTAGATTTTAATTTCTCGGAAGAAGATGAAGAAGAGACAGAAGGAGAAGAAGGCATCGGTGTCACGTAAATAGAAGCTGATTGTTCAGTACTCGTAACTTGTATCTTTCCAGATGTTATTTTTAAAATTTCTGGAATATGTTTAATTTTGTTAATTACAGTTGGCGTTGCACTTTCCAATGACATCGCTGCAGTTGGAAGAAACGGTTGCTCTTCGCGAATATTTTTAAAGAGCGTATCTGTATTTTTCGTTGACGTTATGATACTTTGCCTCGTTGGAGCATTATACCGCCATTGATCAACAGACAAAACATTTCCAGTGGATTTTAAAGAACGAGATGTCGTTCTTTCTGGTATCAAATTAATAACTGAAGCATTCTTTTTTGTCTCTACTGTTCGAACCGTTGTCGCACTCGTACTATATAC